>NW_022635164.1:0-2626 GCF_010015895.1 Lontra canadensis | reverse complement strand
ATAAGTGAAATAGATGAAGAGGATTAAGAGGTACACACTTCTGATTATAAAATAAGTCATAGAAGCGTACAACATAGGGAATATAGTCAATAATATTGTAATTACTTTGTAAAAAAAGAAAGTCAAATCTTAAAAACATGCTTTTTTGACATTGCTGCATGGAAGTGTACAACAATCCAATTTATCACCAATTACCCATATATTCTCAAATATCTAAATATTTCCAAAGAATGCGGCCCCAGGGGCTCAGGTATACTGATTTTAATGTAAGAAGTCAACCAGAAGTCAACCTATGTTGAAACATTGTTCTCTCCTTCTTGACATAGCAAAGAAGTGAATTCCTCTACAATAATTATAAGCAGAAAGTTCACATCTTACAGAACACTGAGTGGGAAGTTTTGGCCTTTGAAACATTTGCCTTTGGACCACGAGGGCATGCAACAGGGAGGTGAAAGGAGCAGAAGGTTTGGAGATGTGAGTTCAATTCCAAAGGCTAAGAGCTCCTCAGTCCTATGCTCTCCCAAGCATCTGGGTGGAAAGGAGCCAATGCTCAAACTCTTTTGTCTTTGCAACAATGAATAGAAAAAATTCAGTTTCTGATTGATGTCTCAGAAGTTTCTTTCACTCGGTTTTGCCCCTTCTGGCTCTAAAATGAATGAAACGTTTCCAGAGCAGGCTTCCAATATGTCAAGCTGAAACTTTGAAACAAAGTTCCTGCCAGTTCTTTCTATGAAATCTTGAAGGTTTTTGACACTAGTTTTATTATACTGCTCTCCTGGGCTCAGTGCGAACAGAGAATCCAGAAGCTGAGCGGGGAGCAAATTTAAACCCGGGATGGAGGATGGGGGGTCAGAGACTGCAGGGCTAGAACAGGGTGAGCACCACAGGTGGCTTTAATATCCAACAGCTGCTAGAGATCATAACCCCGCTGCTCGTTCTCTACCCCCCCGCCAGAATCCTATGTTTCAAAATTATTATAACTAAAGGGACTTCGCTGCCATCTAATCTGAATAACGAACTCAATCTCCAAAACAATCAAGGATTTTTTTTTTTTTCTTTTAACTAAATGTACCTGAATGTAGTAGACTGACTTTAATCACCAAGCCAAAGTCTGAAAATCCCAGGGGAGGGATTTTCAGAGGGTAAAAAAATTACACAAGGCAGCCGGGGACTGGGTAAAGAGCGAGGAAAGATGGGGTAAGCAGGGATTCCCGGGACAAGAGCCTTCTCCCATTAGAGCTCACTTTTCAAGCCCGCATATCTCCAAGGCCCTGGCAAACTCATTGCGTGTCGAGGCTTTAAACAGTCCCACCCGGGGTCCTCGCGCAGGCGAGCACAGTGTCCGTGCGCGGGTTCAAGGTCCCGCGACGCCGGGAGCGGTGCCCCGTCCGCCCGCAGACAATGCCGCGCGCGCTCCCCGCGGCCTCTCCGGGATCCGCGCCCCGCGCCGCCCGCCACCCCCTGCGTCGCCGCGCGGGGACACAGTCACCGACACCAGACACTCCAGCGTGCCCACATAGTCCCGCTCGGTCTTCTGGAGCTCGCTGAGCACGCACACGCGCAGGCGAAGCTGTTTCTCCAGGTCCTTGGCGCTCTAGGCGCGGCCGTCCCCCCGGCTCTCGTGGGTCATGGTGGGCGGCGGGACACAGGGCTGCTGTGCTGCGCGCTACCCCGCGCGCGGACTGGTGCCCGGCCCCGCGCCGGCCAGCGGGGAAAGTTGCTGCCTCCGAGAAGTCCGAGGAAGTACGGGCGACTTTACATGCTGGGGAGAGGCTGGGGTGGTGGGAGAGAAGAGGGCGCTCGCTGGAATTCCGGCGCGGGAGGCGCGAGGCTCTGAGCAGACAACTCCCGGGAGAGGCGGCCCCTGTCCAGGACCTGCACGCCGAGCCCCGCGGCTCCGGCCTCACGCAGCCGGGGCTGGAGGGGAGGCGGCTCCGACAGCCACAGCGGTGACTCGGACATTAATCAAATGCTTTGTATCCTTGTGACTCCGACCCTTTACCCATCGCCAAATCTCAGGAAAAAGGAAACAACCCTGGGGAAGTGTGTTGCATGCCAGCTAACTAAACACACACACACACACACACACACACACACACACACACACGGAGTCAGCACTTGAGATGGAACTAATTGGAGATTCCCAAACCCAGGAGGACGTACTCCAAGACACAGCTCAAGGGTTGCTTCTATGACTCCCACCTATTGTTTAGCTTTAATGTGTTTTGTACAAATCCTGAAAGCAAAGAAACAAGTCCCCATGGTTACATAACTGGATGGAACAAAACAACCATGGTATTGACCCTCCCATCTTTGAAAAGAAACACATTGATTTTTGGTTTTGTTTGGGCACAAAATAGGTTTGCTTTTAAAAGCCCCCCCAACCGAGAATAATTCACAGGGCAGATACCCTCCTGCCTGCGCTTGGAAAGTCAATTAGCATAATAAATGAAGACACTGTGGGAAAGGGACAGCCCTGGCCCAGACAACAGACTCCCGGTAGAATGAGCATCCCCATTGCACTGTGCTGTTTTGGAGGAATGCTTTGCATGCCTGTGGCTTTTTTTCCATAGCAAGATAGTATGTAAATTCAATCACAGGCAAAAATACTTGTGCCAATTTTGTT
>NW_022635163.1:0-2627 GCF_010015895.1 Lontra canadensis | reverse complement strand
TTGCCAGGATTGCAGGGACAGCCTGCAAGACAAAGATTATGGCATTTGCCCAGCTCCTGGAGGCATGTCTGCTGTGGGAATAGAGGAATAATCATTCATCTGAGCACACAGGCCCATGGAAGATCGATGACACCACAACTGACATTGGGTGTGCATGCCTGGGAGACTGAAAAACACCACTAGAGGAGGAAGACAGAGATAAAACAACGGAAAGTCAGCATCTAAGATCTTGGCCATGTGGATCCATATCAAGACACGACTTGTGTAGGGAAGCCTGGGTGGCTCAGTCAGTTAAGCTTCTGCCTAAAAACTGGATCCTGATGCAGGGTCCTGGGATAGAGCCCTGCCTGGGACTCCCCGCTCAGTGGGGAGTCTACTTGTCACTCTGCCTCTGGCCCTCGCCTGACCTTGTGTTCATTCTCTCTCTCACAAATAAATAAATAAAGCCTGTAGAAAAACTGATCTGTGTAAGGAAATGAAAAGAAAACATAGTTCAGGGGCACCTGGGTGGCTCAGTGGGTTAAAGCCTCTGTCTTCAGCTCAGCTTATGATCTCAGGATCCTGGGATAAAGCCCTGCATTGGGCTCTCTGCTCACTGCAGAGCCTGCTTCCCCTTCTCTCTCTTTCTGCCTCTCTGCCTATATGTGAACTCAGTCAAATAAATAAATAAAATCTTTGAAAAAAAAGAAAAACAAAGAAAACATGGTTCAACTTTTTCAGAGGACATTTCATTTTATTAGCCATGTAGGGAGAAAAAAATTAGGAAACCTCAGACACTAAGGAAACCACAGAGCACATTAGTTTATACTACATTTCTGACTGATAAACATAAGGACTCGATCTCTGGGGTATGGTGTAAGAAAAAATTGCTAAGAGGAAAAAAACAACAACAACAACAACACACCAACCATGAATGGTGAAATGAAGAAAAAGATTACAAAAAGAATTAAAAATATCTCTGTATCATAAGCTCGAGAGATAGAAATAGAGTTAGAAAGGATACAGAGGACTCATTCTCATGATATATGGAGAACTACAAAGACTGAAGAAAAAGGCATAACAGAAAAAAATGAGGCCAAGAACTCACTAGACACTTTGAAAAAGAGATTGGCCAACAGTTAGTGCCCGACTCTGTAGTAATAGAGAGAAACCCCACCATCAACAAAGCAGATAAAAGTAGGACATGGTATGCTCATGTATGAACCAGGAGCCAAACATCAGAATCACATAAGCTGCAAATATGAGGACAACGCAGAAGCCGACATTTTTCCTTTATCTATAAATAAAAAACTGGATGATCAAATTTAAAGAAACAGAAGAAGAAACAACCCATGTAGTGATAAGCAATCAAATAAGAAGCATGGCAACATAAACATCTCACAGAATAATCATTAACATGAAAGGCATTTGTCACTGTTAGCGTTACATTTCAATATCAAAAAAGTCATGATTTAACATACTACTTCTTGGATATCAAGCATGTATATGTGCAAATTCATACACACATATTAAAAAAAAATACCCACAAATACATGTATATGGGGAAACAACTGTTTTTAACCCAGGAGAGAGAAAACTGTTCCTCACAGAGGGAGGATCTCATAAAGATAGTGACAAAGTAGTTCCACCTTTGCTCAATGAGCAACTGTTCATATGAGACACCAGTGCATGATTCTCAATACAAAAGCATAGGCTGATGCACCCGGGGACCCCAGAGACCAAGAAGGACACCCCTAGAAGGGTAACAGGAGCAATTTCACGTGGATCCCAGTGCGCCTTCCCCGGTCCAGCACAGTACGCCACTAAGAGGGACCAGAAGGAACTACAATGGCTCCACAAAGAAAATGACAGCTCAGAGTGGACATCCAGCATTCCCCAAAGGGCAACCCACTCTCTGGGTGGCCCAGTGAGAGCTCACCTCATGGGGATCGCTAGGGGTGTCTGTGGTGCAGGACCACTGGGGACCCTAGAGACACGGAGAAGGTGGGCAGGGCTTACAGCAACCAGTGCTCAGATCTTAGAGTTGCCGGACCAGACAGTACTCCAACTTGCAGTGACAGTGAATCAGAGATCCACGGGAATCTGCCCACTTGCAGAGAGGAGATGAACCTACCTGGCTAAAGAGATTTGTCAGAAGCTGTGACTGACTTGGGTGTCCAGCCAACGCTTTGAACTAGAACATTCTCTGTTCTCTGTCTGGGTAGCTATGCAAGTTCTAAGTCACTTCCCATGGCTGATCCCAGCCTCCAATCCTGCCCCATTGGAAGCCTGAACAGAGACCATAGACAACCTCAGAGCCTCTCTAACAGGCCTCCGGGGAGAAAACCAAGCCAGCAGCACGGACCAAGCATTGAGCATAACCTCTTACTCTGCGTGAGCAGGAAGCCTCCTCAGTGAACCTGGGCAGCCTCAGAGCACAGCCTATGGTCCTGCCCAGCAACAGAGAATGGCCTTCGGTCCTGCCACATGTTCAGCATCACCTCTGGCCCTGGCTGATCACGGAGTTGCCAGCATAGGTTTGGAGACACTCAGGAGTCCACACGTGTCCATGGACAGATGTCTAGCCCTCTGTGCTCATAGAGAATAAGTGTATATCCAAAATGATCGCACATGTTTTACAGCAGAAG
>NW_022635162.1:0-2627 GCF_010015895.1 Lontra canadensis | reverse complement strand
AAAAAAAAAGACATGAGGTGAAGAGTCTGGCTCACTACTCCCAGCTGTTTATTTGTCCAGCTCCAAATGGAGAATATTTTTAGGAACATAATCAAATATGAATACGCTCCCAGAGTATTTTTATATATGTACGTACGCACAAATATGAATACATATTATTCCCCACTTCTGTGTTACAGAAATTGTTGCATACCACAGCACTGTCCTGTGCCTTGCATTTTTAAAATACATGTCAAAAATCTTATTTGACTCATCAATCAATAAAAAAACCAGTAAAATGTTACAGCTGATTCAAAGTAAACTACAAGCCACTGTGGAAAACAGTATGAGTCTCCTCACAAAATTAGAAAGAGAATTACTGTATAATCCAGTAATTTTGCTACTAGGTATTTACCCAAAGAATATTAAGCACCAATTTGAAGAGCTATATACACCCTTATGTTTATTGCAGCATTATTTACAATAGCCAGTACATGGAGGCAATCCAAGTGTGTACTGATAGATGAATAGGTAAGGAAAATGTAGTGAAGATGTATTTATACAGGTATACAGACACACAATGGAATGTTGCTCAGCTGTAATTAAAAAAAAAATGAAATCTTGCCATTTGCAACAGTGTGGATGGACCTATAGGGATGCTAAGTGAAACAGAGAAACAAATATATATCACTCATGTGGAATTTAAAAATATAAATGAAAGGAAAAAAGGAGACAAAAAATCAGACTCTTCAATACAGAGAACAAACTGATGGCTGCCATAAGGGAGGTGGATAGGGGGATGCGTGAAATAAAGAGGAATAGAGTACGCTTATCATTTTTAAAATTAACATATAATGTATTGTTTGTTTCAGGGGCACAGGTATGTGAATTATCAGTCTTACACGATTCACAGCACTCGCCATAGCACATACCCTCCTCAATGTCCATAAATTTTTTTTTAAGATTTTATTTATTGATTTGAGACAGAGAAAAAAAGCATGAGCAAGGGAGAGGCAGAGGGAGAAGTAGGCTCCCCGCTGAGCAGGGAACCTGACACAGGGCTCTATCCCAGGACTTTGGGATCACGACCTGAGCCAAAGGCAGGCACTTAGCAGACTGAGTCACCCAGGTGACCCATGAGAGTATACTTACCTTGATGATAATATACTTATCTTGATGAACACTGAGTAACCTATAAAATTACTGAATCATTCTATTGTACACCTGGAGCTAATATAAACTAACATATGTTATACTTCAATTAAAAAAAATATTGTGCATCTATAGGGAAATAAAGATTGATGACATGAGTTTATAAACAGATACAAAATGGCCTAATCAGTCACCTGGATGGCTCAGTTGGTTAAGTGACTGCCTTTGGTTCAGGTCGTGATCCCGGAGTCCAGGGACTGAGTACTGCTTCGGGTTCCCTGCTCAGCGGGGAGTCTGCTTCTCCCTCTGACCTTCCCCCTCTCATGCTCTCTCTCTCTCTCATTCTCTCTCTCCCAAATAAATAAATACATAAAATCTTAAAAAATGGTTTAATAATCAATTGCTTTCCACTAGATACAACTGATTTGTATTTTTATGTACAAAAATTATTTACAGTATTATTACTTTTCTACAACTTAGAGTTATAAAGAGCTTAAAGACCATGAGAGGTCGAGATAACCCCAGAAGGGTGCACAAGTCACAATACTGTTCACTGCAAATTCTTTCACCCTTTTTTCTGACAGTCTCCCCATCCCCCTTCTGTTTTGATCTTAACAACCTCAAAGGAAGATTATTCTTACTCCAAAAGAAGGCTCTTCAAATTGGTGCTTAATATTCTTTGGGTAAATACCTAGTAGCAAAATTACTGGATTATACAGTAATTCTCTTTCTAATTTTGTGAGAAGACTCCATACTGTTTTCCACAGTGGCTTGTAGTTTACTTTGAATCAGCTGTAACATTTTACTGTTTTTTTATTGATTGATGAGTCAAATAAGATTTTTGACATGTATTTTAAAAATGCAAGTCTCTAACACTGAGTCACGAAGAAGTAGGAAATCTGAACAGACCAATTACTAGTAATGAAACGGAATCAGTCATCAAATAACTCCCAACAAACTAAGGCTCAGGACCAGATAGAATCACAGGTGAATTCTGCTACACATTTAAAGAAGAGTTAATACCTATTCTCCTGAAACTATCCCCAAAAATAGAAGGTGAAGGAAAACTTCCAAATATATTCTATAAGGTCAGCATTACCCATACCAAGACCAGACTAAAGTCACAATTAAACAACAAACAAAACTACAGGCCAATATTCCCCATGAACTTAGATAGATATAAAAATCCTCAACAAAATATTAGCAAAGTACACTCAACAATAAAAAGATCATTTGCCACAATCAGTGGGATTTATTTTGGGAATGCAAGCATGGTTCAATATTTTCAAATCAGTCAACATGGTACACCACATTAGCAAGAGGAGGATAAAAGTTATATGATGGTTGTTTTTTTTTTTGTTGCTGGGAAGATGGCAGAGTAGGAGGATCCTGTGCTAACCTTGTCCCCTACACACACACCAAGATAACAGCCACATCAATGCAACAAAGTCTGAAAAGGACCCAAAGACTGGCAGAACAGACTTTCCACAGTAGAG
>NW_022635161.1:0-2633 GCF_010015895.1 Lontra canadensis | reverse complement strand
GATGAACATTTTTTCATGTGTCTAATAGCCATTTGTATGTCTTCATTGGAGAAGTGTCTGTTCATATCTTCTGCCCATTTTTTGATATGATTATCTGTTTTGTGTGTGTTGAGTTTGAGGAGTTCTTTATAGATCCTGGATATCAATCTTTTGTCTGTACTGTCATTTGCAAATATCTTCTCCCATTCCAGTTGCCTCTTTGTTTTGCTGACTGTTTCCTTTGCTGTGCAGAAGCTTTTGATCTTGATGAAGTCCCAAAAGTTTATTTTGGCTTTTGTTTCCTTTGCCTTTGGAGACATATCTTGAAATAAGTTGCTGTGGCTGATATCGAAGAGATTACTGCCTATGTTCTCCTCTAGGATTCTGATGGATTCCTGTCTCACGTTGAGGTCTTTTATCCATTTTGAGTTTATCTTTGTGTACGGTGTAAGAGAATGGTCGAGTTTCATTCTTCTACATATAGCTGCCCAGTTTTCCCAGCACCATTTATTGAAGAGACTGTCTTTTTTCCACTGTATATTTTTTCCTTTTTTGTCGAAGATTAACTGATCATAGAGTTGAGGGTCCATATCTGGGCTCTCTACTCTGTTCCACTGGTCTATGTGTCTAAAGATCATCTCTTAATGCCTGCTGAGCTTCCCATTAAAATTCCAACTAATATTTTTGGCCCTTTACCAAAGGGAACCACTGGGTTACTTTTGGGATGATATGGCCTCACCTCAAAGGGAGTATTAGTCCACACCAGCATTATTGATTTGGATTATACCAGTGAAATTTCAGTGATGATAACTACTGTGGCTCCATACTGTTTCCAGAAAGGGGACTGCATTGCCCAGTTGCTACTTTTACGCTATTTGCAGGGACAATTTAAAAACATGGAAAGACAAAGAGGCAACCCACGGAATGGGAGAATATATTTGCAAATGACACTACAGACAAAGGACTGATATCCAAGATCTATAAAGAACTCAAACTCAACACTCAAAAAAACAGATAATCACATCAAAAAATGGGCAGAAGACATGAACAGCACTTCTCCAAAGAAAACATACAAATGGCTAACGACACATGAAAAAATGTTCATCATCACTAGCTGTCAGGGAGATTCAGATCAAAACCACATTGAGAAACCACCTTACTAGAATGGTCAAAGTAACAAGAATGGCCAAAACTAACAAGACAGTAAACAAGCGCTGGAGAGGATGTGGAGAAAGGGGAACTCTCTTATACTGTTGGTGGCAATTCAATACTGTTGGTGGGAATTCAAGTTGGTACAGCTGCTTTGAAAAACAGTGTGGAGATTCCTTAAGAAATTAAAAACAGAGGTACCTTGTGACCCTGCAATTGCACTACTGGGTATTTACCCCAAAGATACAGATGTAGTGAAAAGAAGGGCCATCTCTACCCCAATGTCCACAGCAGCAATGGCCACAGTTGCCAAACTGTGGAAAGAGCCAAGAGACCCTTCATCAGACGAATGGATAAAGAAGATATGGTCCATATATACAATGGAGTATTATGCCTCCAACAGAAAGAATGAAAAACCGACTTTTGTATCAACATGGACAGGACTGGAGGAGATTATGCTGAGTGAAATAAGCAGAGAGAGTCAATTATCATATGGTTTCACTTACTTGTGGAGCATAAGCAATAACAAAGGACATTGGGTGAAGGACAGCAGAAATGGGCTGGGGGAAATTGGAGGGGGAGAAGAACCATGAATAACAACTGTGGACACTGAGAAACAATTTGAGGGTTTTGGAGGGCAGGTGGGGAGGGGGTTAGGAGGGCCTGGTGGTGGGCATTAATGAGGGCACGTATTGCATGGAGCACTGGGTGTGGTGCAAGAATAATGAATCTTGGAACACTGAAAAAAAAAAATCTAGTGCTCATCACAACACATGCCCCCGCCTTTAGTACCCATCACACCATTACCCCATCCTGTCACCCAACTCCAATCCCAAACCCTCAGTTTGTTTCCTAGGGTCCATGGATTTCATTATTCTAGATCCCTCACCCTCGGTCTAGCTGTAAGGCATGCTGGGAAACTGAGCATCTCACCTGGTGAGTTTCTATAGTTGGAGACCCACTTTGTCTCCTACCACCAAAACTCTTACAGTAAGGGGAAGCCCTCTTTCCAGGTTTTTCTCAAAAGTCATCTTTTCTGTGAGACCACTCTATTCAAAACTAATACCTCCTTCCCCTAGCACTTGTCATCACCCGTCTATGCTATATTCCCCCCCCGCCATGGCTCTTACCACCATCTCATTATTTACATGCTCGTCTATCTCTCCCTACCCAAATGTGAGCTCCAGAAGGCAAGAATGTGTGTCTGCTTTATTCACTGCTGTGTCCCCAGTGCCAGGAATGGTGTCATGAACACACTAGGCTCTCAATGAACACTGTTAAACAAATGAAGGAAGGGAGAGAGGAAGGAAGGTAGGGAGGGAAAGAAGGAGGGAGGAATTCTCCAAACATAGGGAGATCAAAGATCCTGAGATTCCAAACTTTCAACAAGTTCTCACTATAAAAAGCCTATGGGATCTCAATGTGGTTTTAATTTGAATCTCCCTGATGGCTAGTGATGATGAACATTTTTTCATGTGTCTAATAGCCATTTGTATGTCTTCATT
>NW_022635160.1:0-2633 GCF_010015895.1 Lontra canadensis | reverse complement strand
AAAAAAAAAGAGAAAGGGAGAGAGAGACAGGAAAGAAAGGGAAGATAAAAGAGAAGGTTCAGCCCAAATGGTCCCCAAGGTAAGATTTATGAAGTATACAAACAAAAACAGACAAACACAAAGACTGATAAAAGTATATGACAAGAGAAAAAAAATATGTATATAAGCAAATAAAGGAAGAACCTCATCAAAAAGAACCCCAAGTGTAAGATTTATATACTATCAGGACAAACACCAAAACACAGAAACACTGGTGGAAGAAAAAGATGGGAGAGGGGTTACAAATTCTCAGTGTGGGCGAGGAAGTTTGTTTTCATACTTCCTGGATGTATCTTGATATCTTTGTTAAAGGACTCAACATTCCTATGGTAAAGGGGGATTAAAAATTGGTTTACCCATAGGAGTAGTATTCATTGGGTATATGGGATTACTTTGAAGTTTAACTCTATATGAATATTAGAAAATAAAAATAAAAAAGGAATAAACTAGACTAAACTAAACTAAAATTAAAAAAAAAGAAATTTAAAAAATAGAAATGCAAAAGAAAAACACAGGTGTATGTATCGAAAAGTTCAGGTTAGAAGGTTGTTATGGAATTTGATGTACTGGACAGCTCACTGTGATGGTAAATAGGCTAAAAATTATCTATATTAAAATAAATGAGCCAAAATAGTGGGAACAAGTTAAAAATAAAAGTTGTCCTCTGAAGTAGTGGTGGTTGTTCCCTTGTAGTCTTTTTATTTTTTTTTTTTCCTTTCCTGGTTGGTTTTCTGGGGGAGGGGCCTGCCACGTGGGTTTTCAGTCAATGATGTTCCCTGAGTAAAGTCCTCACACCCCCCTCAAGGGTGTGAGCTCTGAGGAAACTGTTTTTTTTTAGGATTTTGTTCTCTGGAGGTTTTTATGTTTGTTCACTTTTTTTTTTCTCTCACCTTGACCACTTTTGATGGTTTTTGTAGGTTTAGAGGAAAGCAAACTGCACCCTGACCTCCCTCTCAGAGAGAAGCCTCAGTCTGGCTGCAGAGCCCATATAAATTCCACCTTGGCTACTGGCAGAGCAGGTTCCCAGTTGCGGTCCCTGGGGACGCAGGATCTTCTGCTTGTACCCAAAACCATGGCAGAGGCAGCTGTCTTGGCAGCTCCAGACTGCCAGAGAGGTTCCAAGCAGTGATCGCACACTGAGATTTTCCCTCTGGCCCAGGCTGGGAGTGCCTGGTCTTTCTGGTTCCAAAAGCACTGGGCTGGTGCCTGTGCGCAACTCTATCAGGGGAGGGCGCTGGGCGTGACTCGGACTCTAATAGCAAGGCACAACACTCGCATTGGGACTGCAAAAAGGCTGTGCTTCTGCTGGCTGGCGAGGCTCCCAGCTCCTCACTGGATCCGGACCCCACGTGCTCTCAGGGAGAGCGGACCCCACGTGGTGGTGGCTCGGGGAACAAGACCTGGTTTCTCCACTGCACTCTCTCTGGCTCTGCACCAGGGGTGGCTGTTCTAGGTCTGGGGACTTAAGCCCCTGTCCCTAGCCGCCCCAATTCCCACAACCCCCCCCCCATGATCCTTTGCTCTTTTTGAGTGCTTTCTACCAGACTGCAAGTTAATGCTGATCCCCAGATGCAGGGCACTCTCGCATTGGGATATTACTTTCCAATGGATTGCCTCTGGTGGCTCCCCCCTCTTTTGTTTATCTTCTGATATCAGTCTGACGTTCCCACTCTGCTTTACCTGCTCACTGACGTCTTTTGCTCCTGTAGAGATCCAGATGTGTATAATTCTGATCTCAGACTGATTTTGTGGGTGATCGGAATTACTTGGAAGGAAATCAGCTCACTTTAGGGTACAGGTTGAAAAGGCGCCTCCTCCTACTTCCCTGCCATCTTGTCACTCCCCCCCCAGGATTATTTTTTGAATGAACAGTAGTTGACACACAATTGTACATTAGTTTCAGGTGTACAAGATAGTGATTTAACAGCTCTCCATTTGGTTCTCTGCTCACTATGAGTGAAGTCATGACCTGTCACCATATACTATATTACAATACTGTTGACTATTTTTCTTATGCTAGACCTTTCATCCCATGAATTATTCATTCTATACGTGGAAAACTGGATCTCCCACTCCCCATCATTTGCTCTTCCCTTTGACAATCATCAATTATTTCTCTGTATATATAGATCTGTTTCTGCCTATTTTTTCTTTTAACAATCTCATTTTAGAAGTGATAAAACGAAACTAAGAAACACAAGACAAATTATGCATGATCACATGGGAGGTTTGTTACAAAACAGATAATAGGTAATACCCCCAAACTCAAGGGTCTGAGACTGTGCTTCTCTATTAATTTTTAAGGATCTAAACCACACCCAAACATATTTTGACTAGTTTTCCTTAAACAGTATTTTTTTTTTCATTCTTGCAGAAGCACAGGAAAGTGCGGCATTGCCTAACACAACCAATACAAAGGATTCTTAACTTTTAGGATCCCCAGAATCTGGTCTTTAACTCTCCTTGGAGTGGATGGCTTTTATTCAATGGTAGGGAAAAAAGTAACCTAAAGGATTTGCCACTAAAGTATTATTAACCCTTTAAGTGCTTCAAAAATATATGCAATTTAAAATATGATCTACTTCTCCAAATGA
>NW_022635159.1:0-2633 GCF_010015895.1 Lontra canadensis | reverse complement strand
GATGAACATTTTTTCATGTGTCTAATAGCCATTTGTATGTCTTCATTGGAGAAGTGTCTGTTCATATCTTCTGCCCATTTTTTGATATGATTATCTGTTTTGTGTGTGTTGAGTTTGAGGAGTTCTTTATAGATCCTGGATATCAATCTTTTGTCTGTACTGTCATTTGCAAATATCTTCTCCCATTCCAGTTGCCTCTTTGTTTTGCTGACTGTTTCCTTTGCTGTGCAGAAGCTTTTGATCTTGATGAAGTCCCAAAAGTTTATTTTGGCTTTTGTTTCCTTTGCCTTTGGAGACATATCTTGAAATAAGTTGCTGTGGCTGATATCGAAGAGGTTACTGCCTATGTTCTCCTCTAGGATTCTGATGGATTCCTGTCTCACGTTGAGGTCTTTTATCCATTTTGAGTTTATCTTTGTGTACGGTGTAAGAGAATGGTCGAGTTTCATTCTTCTACATATAGCTGCCCAGTTTTCCCAGCACCATTTATTGAAGAGACTGTCTTTTTTCCACTGTATATTTTTTCCTTTTTTGTCGAAGATTAACTGATCATAGAGTTGAGGGTCCATATCTGGGCTCTCTATTCTGTTCCACTGGTCTATGTGTCTAAAGATCATCTCTTAATGCCTGCTGAGCTTCCCATTAAAATTCCAACTAATATTTTTGGCCCTTTACCAAAGGGAACCACTGGGTTACTTTTGGGATGATATGGCCTCACCTCAAAGGGAGTATTAGTCCACACCAGCATTATTGATTCGGATTATACCAGTGAAATTTCAGTGATGATAACTACTGTGGCTCCATAATGTTTCCAGAAAGGGGACTGCATTGCCCAGTTGCTACTTTTACGCTATTTGCAGGGACAATTTAAAAACATGGAAAGACAAAGAGGCAACCCACGGAATGGGAGAATATATTTGCAAATGACACTACAGACAAAGGACTGATATCCAAGATCTATAAAGAACTCAAACTCAACACTCAAAAAAACAGATAATCACATCAAAAAATGGGCAGAAGACATGAACAGCACTTCTCCAAAGAAAACATACAAATGGCTAACGACACATGAAAAAATGTTCATCATCACTAGCTGTCAGGGAGATTCAGATCAAAACCACATTGAGAAACCACCTTACTAGAATGGTCAAAGTAACAAGAATGGCCAAAACTAACAAGACAGTAAACAAGCGCTGGAGAGGATGTGGAGAAAGGGGAACTCTCTTATACTGTTGGTGGCAATTCAATACTGTTGGTGGGAATTCAAGTTGGTACAGCTGCTTTGAAAAACAGTGTGGAGATTCCTTAAGAAATTAAAAACAGAGGTACCTTGTGACCCTGCAATTGCACTACTGGGTATTTACCCCAAAGATACAGATGTAGTGAAAAGAAGGGCCATCTCTACCCCAATGTTCACAGCAGCAATGGCCACAGTTGCCAAACTGTGGAAAGAGCCAAGAGACCCTTCATCAGACGAATGGATAAAGAAGATATGGTCCATATATACAATGGAGTATTATGCCTCCAACAGAAAGAATGAAAAACCGACTTTTGTATCAACATGGACAGGACTGGAGGAGATTATGCTGAGTGAAATAAGCAGAGAGAGTCAATTATCATATGGTTTCACTTACTTGTGGAGCATAAGCAATAACAAAGGACATTGGGTGAAGGACAGCAGAAATGGGCTGGGGGAAATTGGAGGGGGAGAAGAACCATGAATAACAACTGTGGACACTGAGAAACAATTTGAGGGTTTTGGAGGGCAGGTGGGGAGGGGGTTAGGAGGGCCTGGTGGTGGGCATTAATGAGGGCATGTATTGCATGGAGCACTGGGTGTGGTGCAAGAATAATGAATCTTGGAACACTGAAAAAAAAAAATCTAGTGCTCATCACAACACATGCCCCCGCCTTTAGTACCCATCACACCATTACCCCATCCTGTCACCCAACTCCAATCCCAAACCCTCAGTTTGTTTCCTAGGGTCCATGGATTTCATTATTCTAGATCCCTCACCCTCGGTCTAGCTGTAAGGCATGCTGGGAAACTGAGCATCTCACCTGGTGAGTTTCTATAGTTGGAGACCCACTTTGTCTCCTACCACCAAAACTCTTACAGTAAGGGGAAGCCCTCTTTCCAGGTTTTTCTCAAAAGTCATCTTTTCTGTGAGACCACTCTATTCAAAACTAATACCTCCTTCCCCTAGCACTTGTCATCACCCGTCTATGCTATATTCCCCCCCCGCCATGGCTCTTACCACCATCTCATTATTTACATGCTCGTCTATCTCTCCCTACCCAAATGTGAGCTCCAGAAGGCAAGAATGTGTGTCTGCTTTATTCACTGCTGTGTCCCCAGTGCCAGGAATGGTGTCATGAACACACTAGGCTCTCAATGAACACTGTTAAACAAATGAAGGAAGGGAGAGAGGAAGGAAGGTAGGGAGGGAAAGAAGGAGGGAGGAATTCTCCAAACATAGGGAGATCAAAGATCCTGAGATTCCAAACTTTCAACAAGTTCTCACTATAAAAAGCCTATGGGATCTCAATGTGGTTTTAATTTGAATCTCCCTGATGGCTAGTGATGATGAACATTTTTTCATGTGTCTAATAGCCATTTGTATGTCTTCATT
>NW_022635158.1:0-2634 GCF_010015895.1 Lontra canadensis | reverse complement strand
ATGCTTCATTTGAAAGTTTTGAAAGCAGCCAGAGAAAAACAACATATTAAACAACATACAGAAGAACAAAATTTACTTGAGATCAGTCAAGGTAACTCTTCAATCTCCACGATGTAACACAGAGATGTCAGAAATACTAGAAATCTTGTAGGTATTTACTGAAGAAATAAGAGATTTATTGAGATATCCAAATGAGGCTATTAATTACTTCAGTTGGAGTAGTTACTGGAAAAAGCACTATACTTGGGGTAGAAGAGCTCAGTTAAGGTTCACATTGACCATCAAGTAGCTGAGATTCTGAACAAGTTCCTTAGACTCTCTAATTCTCTAAGTCTAATCTGCTTATCTTTAAAATTGAAATAATTGCTCCAGAAGGTCCTTGTGAAGATGACCTAAGATAATCCACATGAAGAGGTGCCTGGGTGGCTCACTCTGTTAAAGTGGCTGCATTCAGCTCAGGTGGGATCTCAGGGTCCTGAGACCAAGCCCAGCATTTGGATCCCTGCTCAGTGGTGAGTTGTATTGTCCTTCTCCCTCTGCCCCTACCCATGCTCCACCTGCTTGTGTGCCCACACTCTCTCCCTCTCAAATAAACAAATGAAATCTTGAAAAAAAAGATGATCCATGTAAAAACGTCTGTTTTTAACATATACAAATTGTAATATTTATAATATTTAGTTGAATCCAAATGATGTTTCATGTTTGAGTATTTCTTACAAAGATAGACTGTATAATTTCTGCAGAAAGGCCATAATTTTGGTACCATTTTTCTGTATCAATGGTTTATGGACTAAAAATAATTGTCCGATATAAAGTCAGATTACCTGTTGACATCTGCAAAGTGACTTAAATCTTTAAAATCTTGTCCATATGTCCTCTCACTCCCCAGCATGGTGACAGAAATTTTAATTAATGCTTCTAGTTATTGATTTTCTACAACTGACCATCCTCCAGAATTTTCTTACATGGACTTTTAAAAATAATTCCTATATTAAGATTTCTAATAAATTGAAATTAATTTTCCTTAAAATTATTTGAGAATTTTATTTTCATTTGCCATTCATTCCATCTCATTAAACATCACTAATATCTACCTCCAAATAGCTACTAGCATTTTTAACATTTATACCACAATAAACTTTGATGGTTTAATAGTTGTCAAAGTATACTGCAATGTTTAGCTATACTCCTATTGCATATAAAATCAGGACTTGGTAAAGCATATCAAATATACACAAATGTACATTTTTTATCTAGCAAGATTCAATTTATCTGAGGTAGGCTGTTTTATATAGAAATATCTCAAACAAATAGGAATATGTTTTCTTCTTTTATAGATTACTACCTCCAAAAAGGGATACCTTATTTGACAAAGTTTCTGAAACAAACTATGACCTCCTACAAAACTGAAGTGGTTGAAAAGACAAAATATTACTAAATCACCAACAATACTATGTTTTTATTCGCTGGAATCTGGAGATTAGGAAAAAAATACACTCTACTCTAAGCCATGTTAGGTTGGAATTATTATCCTAATACTGTGAAGAAAATTATCATTAAGTCATGGATTTTTATGTGTGAAGTACAAGCAGAGAATTATCTTTAGGAAATGGGAGAAAATTGCCACTACTTTTCAAATGTAACCTTGATATTTTGAAAAGTGCATGGATCTGTCCCCATGGAGACAAATATTTTACCCTTCATTTCTGCACCAAAATTCAGCACATCATAGCCAGATCTGATCTAGTCTCCATGATCTGTCTTAGAGGGGTTATATGCTTTTAAAGATATGTCCCAATGAACAGCAAAAATTCACTGAGTGTTTCTGTTCTCCACCCTTTCAATTGATACTGACAATCATCCTTTTTTTTAACCTCAGCTTTTTCAAGATAAAAATCAGTTTTTATGCAGTAAAATAGATGATTCAGTCAAAAGAAATAGTTTGTGAGAACTTCAAAGCAACCACAATTCTTGGGACTAAGAATTAGACCCTATGTCCCCATTCTCCCACTAGGACACACTTACAGAAATCAACATTACTTACAAACATCCAGAGTTTGCCTTCATTTTACCCCTTATTAATGATAAATGGAAGAAAGGTTTAGAGTCACTAAAATCCACCGCCATGTAGGTCATTATTTTCTTTTTTTTCTCCTCTTTGCATTGAGATAATCTATACAAAAGTGCTTTACCTGGTACCTAAAATAAATTAGTTATCCAATAATGTGTTCATTTTGGTCTTTTAGTTGTTTTGTTCCATTCATTTTTCCTTTTATACCTTGAAAAGATACTAATTAAGAAATTTTAATCAATACAGTCAAACAGCAGACATCCTGTTTATTACCTGCAGATCTTTCTAAATCTCTAGAACACAAACAAAACTTTTTAATGAATCTCATCATTGGCAAGTTCTTACTGGTAATTTCATACATGTGACTCATTAAAATTTTGCCTCTGTGTATGCTGAGGAATAGAACTTAGATTTTTGTCACTATGTCAATGTGCTTGACTTAAGCATTATCTCTTCTTATATTTCAATGTTGTTGTCCATCACGGGGTCTGAGGACCTGGCCTTTGAAAGCACTATAGAACTTGCTTTCAATGCAAACACAGTAATTTCACTTCAACACCATA
>NW_022635157.1:0-2634 GCF_010015895.1 Lontra canadensis | reverse complement strand
TGATGATGACTAGCCATCAGGGAGATTCAAATTAAAACCACATTGAGGGGGAGGAGTCAAGATGGCGGAGAAGTAGCAGCTGAGACTACTTCAGGCAGCGGGAGATCAGCTAGATAGCTTATCTAAAGATTGCAAACACCTACAAATCCAACGGGAGATCGAAGAGAAGAAGAACAGCAATTCTAGAAACAGAAAATCAACCCCTTTCTGAAAGGTAGGACCGGCGGAGAAGTGAATCCAAAGGGACGGGAAGATAGACAGTGGGGGGAGGTGCCGGCTCCCGGCAAGCGGCGGAGCAACGGAGCACAAAATCGGGACTTTTAAAAGTCTGTTCCGCTGAGGGACATCGCTCCAGAGGCTTAACTGGGGTGAAGCCCACGCGGGGCCAGTGTGGCCTCAGGTCCCGCAGGGTCACAGAAGGATCGGGGTGTCTGAGTGTCGCAGAGCTCGCAGGTATTAGAACGGGGAAGCCGGCTACAGAGACGGAGCCGAGGAGTGACTCTCAGCTCGGGGTTACCTTGAACCGGTCGCAGGCTCGGTGAGCTCGGAGCGCGGCCGGAGGCCAGGCAGACGGGAGTAATTGGGCGCTGTTCCCTGAGGGCGCACTGAGGAGTGGGGCCCCGAGCTCTCGGCTCCTCCGGGCCGGACACTGGGCGGCCGCCATCTTCCTTCCCGTCCTCCGGACTCTACGGAAAGCGCTCAGGGAACAAAAGCTCCGAAAGCAAACCCGAGCGGATCACTCAGCCCGGCCCCTGGTAAGGGCGGTGCGACTCCGCCTGGGGCAAAGACACTTGAGAATCACTACGACAGGCCCCTCCCCCAGAAGATCAACAAGAAACCCAGCCAGGACCAAGTTCACCTACCAAGGAGTGCAGTTTCAATACCAAGGAGAGCCGCGGAATTCCAGAGGAGGAGAAAGCAAAGCACGGAACTCATGGCTTTCTCCCCATGATTCTTTAGCCTTGCTAATTTAATTTTTTTTTCTTTTTCAATTTTTTTTCTCTTCTTCTGCTAAATTTTTTAAAACTTTTACCCTTTTCTTTTTTAACGTTTTTTAACTAGTTTATCTAATATATATATATTTTTTCCCTTTTTATATTTTTTTCATTACTGGTTTTCTTTTTTTATTTGTTTCTTTTTTTTTCTTTTTTTTTTTCTTTCTTTCTGAACCTCTTTTTATCCCCTTCCCCCCCCCACCCCTCACGATTTGGGATCTCTTCTGATTTGGCTAAAGCATATTTTCCTGGGGTTGTTGCCACCCTTTTAGTATTTTACTTACTCCTTCATATACTCTTATCTGGACAAAATGACAAGGCGGAAAAATTCACCACAAAAAAAAAGAACAAGAGGCAGTACCAAAGGCTAAGGACCTAATCAATACAGACATTGGTAATATGTCAGATCTAGAGTTCAGAATGACGATTCTCAAGGTTCTAGCTGGGCTCGAAAAAGGCATGGAAGATATTAGAGAAACCCTCTCGGGAGATATAAAAGCCCTTTCTGGAGAAATAAAAGAACTAAAATCTAATCAAGTTGAAATCAAAAAAGCTATTAATGAGGTGCAATCCAAAATGGAGGCTCTCACTGCTAGGATAAATGAGGCAGAAGAAAGAATTAGCGATATAGAAGACCAAATGACAGAGAATAAAGAAGCTGAACAAAAGAGGGACAAACAGCTACTGGACCACGAGGGCAGAATTCGAGAGATAAGTGACACCATAAGACGAAACAACATTAGAATAATTGGGATTCCAGAAGAAGAAGAAAGAGAGAGGGGAACAGAAGGTATATTGGAGAGAATTATTGGAGAGAATTTCCCCAATATGGCAAAGGGAATAAGCATCAAAATCCAGGAGGTTCAGAGAACCCCCCTCAAAATCAATAAGAATAGGTCCACACCCCGTCACCTAATAGTAAAATTTACAAGTCTTAGTGACAAAGAGAAAATCCTGAAAGCAGCCCGGGAGAAGAAGTCTGTAACATACAATGGTAAAAATATTAGATTGGCAGCAGACTTATCCACAGAGACCTGGCAGGCCAGAAAGAGCTGGCATGATATATTCAGAGCCCTAAACGAGAAAAACATGCAGCCAAGAATACTATATCCAGCTAGGCTATCATTGAAAATAGAAGGAGAGATTAAAAGCTTCCAGGACAAACAAAAACTGAAAGAATTTGCAAACACCAAGCCAGCTCTACAGGAAATATTGAAAGGGGTCCTCTAAGCAAAGAGAGAGCCTAAAAGTAGTAGATCAGAAAGGAACAGAAACAATATACAATAACAGTCACCTTACAGGCAATACAATGGCACTAAATTCATATCTCTCAATAGTTACCCTGAATGTTAATGGGCTAAATGCCCCAATCAAAAGACACAGGGTATCAGAATGGATAAAAAAACAAAACCCATCTATATGTTGCCTACAAGAAACTCATTTTAAACCTGAAGACACTTTCAGATTTAAAGTGAGGGGGTGGAAAAGAATTTACCATGCTAATTGACATCAGAAGAAAGCAGGAGTGGCAATCCTTATATCAGATCACTTAGATTTTAAACCAAAGACTATAATAAGAGATGAAGATGGACACTATATCATACTCAAAGGATCTGTCCAACAAGAAGATCTAACAATT
>NW_022635156.1:0-2635 GCF_010015895.1 Lontra canadensis | reverse complement strand
TTCCTACTTCTTAGCCTGCCAGATCCCCCTCGCCTTTTTTTTTTTTTAAGATTTTCTTTATTTATTTGAGAGAGAGCAAGTGAGAAAGAACACGAGCTGGGGTGGAGGGGGCTGTAATGGGAGAGGGAGAAGCAGACTCTTCGCTGAGCAGGGAGCCCAATGCGGAGCTTGATCCCAGGACCCCGAGATCATCACCTGAGCTGAAGCAGACACTTAATTGACTGAGCCACCCAGGCACCCCTGCCTGTCAGCTCCTTAATCTCTTAAAGCTTCAGTTTCCTTCCTTGCCTGTAAAATGGGTTTTAATGAGATCTACCCTAAGGGAGCTACTGTAAGAAATGCCCGACCCGGTGCCAGGCACATAGTAGGGGCTCAATGAATGGTAGACATTTTTGAAACTCATTAATATTCTGATTTGTCAATCGGTCTTCTGTGAGTTGGTGTCTTAGACATTGGGTAGCAACAGAGTAAAGGGGAGAATTCTGTCAGGTTCTAGAGAGTCAGCCTCCAAGATGTTGACCCTGGAAAATGGCCTGAGAGAAGCCAACAGGCAGGGCCACAGTTGGCCTTGAGTAATTGGGAGGCTAGCAGGCCACAGTGGGTTGGGATCCCTGGAAGCCAAGTTCCTGGAGGGGTAGAAGATGATCTGAGGGAGCTGGTGAGCACAAGGAATGTTTAAGGAGCAGAACGGAGGGCCAGGGACCATACGCACTGCGAGCTCTAAGAAGACCCCAGGAGGCCAACCAAGATGAAGGCAGGGAACCCAGGAGTGGCAGGGAAGCCACAGGTTGGGCCAGCCCCATCCCTACCAACCACCTGCACAATCACAGCCCCTGGGGAGCTTTGTAAAAACAGATCCTGGGCCCATCCTTAAAAATTCTGATTGGATCTGGATTAAGGCCCATGAAATTATATTTAAAAGCATTCTCCACCGCAGCGGTGCCTGGGTGGTCCAGTTGGTTAAGCGTCAGACTCTTGATTTCGGTTCAGGTTGTGATCTCAGGGTTGTGGAATCAAGCCCAATGTGAGCACAGAACCTGCTTAGGTTTTTCTCTCCCTCTCCCTCTGCCCCTCCCCATGATGCATGCGTGCACTCTCTCTCTCAAATAAATTATAAATCTTAAAAAAAAAAAAACTCTCCATTGCAGAACAGTGTATATAGTGTGCTTCCATTATATATATATATATATACTTGCAAAGGCTTCAAATATCTCTGAAAGGAACACAGAAGTCTCTAGAAATCGTCAAATCTGAAGGTCGGGTGTGGAAGGGAGACCTATCTTTCATTTATACCCATCCATGGGATTGGAATTTTCTTTATCTTGTGCACGTATTAAGATAAGTACATTGGGGCATCTGGGTGGCTCAGTGGGTTAAGCCTCTGCCTTCGGCTCCGGTCATGATCCCAGGGTCCTGGAATTGAGCCCCACATCGGGCTCTCTGCTTGGCGGGGAGCCTGCTTCCCCCTCACTCTCTCTGCCTGCCTCTCTGCCTACTTGTGATCTCTGTATGTCAAATAAATAAATAAATAAATAAATAAATAAATAAATAAATTAAATAGTACATTAATTTTACCACCAATCTTCATTCTGTCTCTCTTGATTTGCCTATTCTGGATAGTTCATATTATTTTAAAAAATTTATTTGTCAGAGAGAGAGAGAGTGCTCATGCATAAACCAGGGGAGCGGCAGGCAGAGGGAGAAGCAGGCTCCCGGCTGAGCAAGGAGCCCTATGCGGGACTCGATCCCAGGACCCCAGGATCATGACCTGAGTGGAAGACAGACACTTAACCAACAGAGCCACCCAGGCATCCCTTCATTTTTCGTTTTTATATGATTTCGTATAAAAGGAATCCTATCTTTCGCATCTGGCTTCTTTCACTTAGTATAATGCTTTGGAGTTTCATCTGTATTGTAGCCTGAGTGAGTACTTCCTTCTTTTTATGGCTGGATACTTCTCCATTCTGTGGATATACCACAGTTGGTTTTTCCATTCACCTGATGATGGACATTTGGGCTGTTTTCCCCTTTCGTTCATTGTGAGTTGCGTTGGCTATGCATGTGTGCATGCATGTACTTGTTTGAGAATCTCTTTCCAACTTAGGAGCAGAATGGCTAGGTCATCGAGTAATTCCGTGTTGAACTTTTTCAGGAACCACCAGACTCTTTTCTACAGCAGCTGAAACATTTTGTGTTCCATGTGCCACAGCTATAGACCTTCCAAAGGTACTGAGCGGAAAAGGAGAAAGAAGTAAGCTCTTACACTTTTTTCTCTCTAAACTGGAAAATTTCAATCATTTGCCTAAAATCCAAGCAGGCTCATGGTGGTCAGGTTGACTGGACCCTCTGTTTCATGGCTGGTACAAAGAGCTGGGGCTGGTTCCCCACCTTCCTCCTGCCCACTTCTTGCTTGCCCTGCACCCATGGCTTCCCTTGCAACCTACTGTTACTGACTTTGAATGGAAGCTTCCGGTTGAACCGTTCTTCCTCTTTTTGTTGAGGGGCTGTCGATGAGATAGGAATTACAGCCTTAGCTCCTCTTATCTGTTGTTGTCTGACTAGATGGCACATTACAGGCTGCAATTCCCCAGCAATGAATCCCCGAAGTGTGCATGGTAAATGATGGAAATCTGGC
>NW_022635155.1:0-2635 GCF_010015895.1 Lontra canadensis | reverse complement strand
CTCTCAATTGATGCAGAAAAAGCAGTTGACAAAATCCAGCACCCGTTATTTGTGTCTTCAATTTCTATTATCAGTTCATTGTCATTTTCAGTGTAGAGATCCTGCACCTACTTGGTCTAATTTATTCCTATGTACTTTGTTGGTTTTGAGGTTATTGTAAGTTGAATTATTTTATTTATATATTTTCCATGTAATTGTTATTAATGTATAAAAATGCTACTATTTTCATATTAACTTTTTATTGTGCAAATTTTCTGAATTTATTAGGCTTAATAGTTTTTATGGTGGAGTCATTAGGATTTCATATATATAAAATCGTGAGATCTGCAAATTGGAGACAAATTTACTTCACCCTTTCCAATTCTGATGCCTTACAAAACATTTATTTTCCTTCCTTAATGGCTTTGCCTATGACTTCTAGTACTGTGTTGGGTAGGAGTGTTGAGGTTGCATCCATTTGTCTTCTTCCCAATCTTATAAGAAAAGCTGTCAACATTTCACCACTTTGTATAATGTTAGATGAGCGATTATCTTATATGACCTATATTATTTCAGGGTATGAAACTTTAACAATTCTTTTCATGAAAAAGTGAGCTTTTATCATAAAGAGATGTTGAATTTTGTCAAATGGTATTATTAACTTTATGGCATAATTACATAACTGTTAATGTCATGCATCACACTGATTTTCATTTTTCACATCCTTGCATTCCAGGGACAAATTCCACTAGATCATGGCCAGTGAACTTTTTTTTAGGTGTTTCTGAATTTGGCTTCTTTTTTTAAAAAAATTAATTTAATTTAATTTTTTCATTGTTCCAAAATTCATTGTTTGTGCACCACACCCAGTGAGTGCTACATGCAATACATGCTCTACTTAATATTCACTACCAGGCTCACCCCACTCCCCACCAAACCTCCAAAACTCAGTTTGTTTCTCAGAGTCCACAGTCTCTCATGGTTTGTCTCCCGATCTGACTTCCCCCAACTCCCTTCTCTCCATCTCCCCATATCCTCCATGTTATTCCTTATGCTCCACAAGTAAGTGAAACTATATGATAATTGACTCTCTCTGCTTGACTTATTTCAATCAGCATAATCTCTTCCAGTCCCATCCACGTTGATACAAAAGGTGGGTATTCATCATTTCTGATGGAGGCATAATGCTCCATTGTATATATGGACCATATCTTCTTTATCCATTCATCTGTTGAAGGGCATCTTGGTTCTTTCCACAGTTTGGCGACTGTAGCCATTATTGCTATGAACATTAGGATACATATGGCATTGCTTTTCACTACATCTGTATCTTTGGGGCTTCTTATTATTTTGTTGAAACTTGCATCATTATTCATCAGTGATGCTATCCTATAGTTTTCTTTTCTTGTGTTGTTGTACTGTGACTTTAGTTTCAAGTTAATCCTGGCCTTTTAAAATAAGATTAGGAGTGTCACATACACTTTGATTTATTAAAAATTTTATTTTAGGGGTGTCTGGGTGGCTCAGTGGGTTAAAACCTCTGCCTTCAGCTCACATCATGATCCCAGGGTGCTGGGATCAAGCCCCGCATCTGGCTCTCTGCTTAGCAGGGAGCCTGCTTCCCTTCCTCTCTCTCTGCCTGCCTCTCTGTCTACTTGTGATCTCTCTCTCTGTCAAATAAATAAAAAGTCTTTAAAAATTATTTTAATCTTGTTAGCTAAAATGCAGCACAATGTTGGTTTCAGGAATGTAATTCAGTGATTAATCACATAAAACACCCAGTGCTCATCATAACAAGAGACCTCATTAATACCCATTACCCATATAGCCCACCACCACCCACCTCTGTACATCAACCCTCTGTTCTCTGGTTTTTTTTTTAAGATTTTATTTATTTATTTGACACAGAGAGAGATTACAAGTAGGCAGAGAGGCAGGCAGAGAGAGAGGGGGAAGCAGGCTCCCTGATGATCAGAGAGTCCAATGCAGGACTCAATCCCAGGACCCTGAGATCATGACCTGAGCTAAGGCAGAGGCTTAACCCACTGAACCATCCAGGCACCCCTATCTGTTCTCTATTCTTAGGAGTCTCTCAGAGAGGGCAAAATTAAGATGGGGGAGTGGAAGTTGACCCTGAGCTTGATTCATCATTCAAACACAGATGGACCAAAATCCAACTATTTTGAACAACTAAGAATATGATCTGAGGATTAAGGAAACAATCCACGTAGTTGGTGGGAGAGGATGTGGTGGACTCTAGGTTCTGAGCCATGAATTGGCACAGAGGAAAGCTAAGGGACCAGAAAGACGAGGTAACCCTTTTCAAGGAGAAAAGTCAGGGAGACCTAGAGAGTAAGAGAGAGTGCAGAGGTTGGGGCTCACACACAAGTGAGGAGACCTCTGGGTTACACTGGGAGAGATTGTTCCCCTTCCCAGAGTACATTTGGAAGAGCATATTTTGCCTCTCCAACGACAAAAGACCAAATAGGAGCTATTGAGCAACCCTCACTAACAGGGTCAGAGGTGTGCACAGAGGGCAGAAAAACCATTTTTTTTTCAGTGAGACACAAGAGATTTAAGCTTCTGTGTAGGGAATAGGGGATTGAGTCACATGCAGATGGAAGATAATCTTGTTGCAGCTTTTTGCTGTGTATCA
>NW_022635154.1:0-2636 GCF_010015895.1 Lontra canadensis | reverse complement strand
TTCCTACTTCTTAGCCTGCCAGATCCCCCTCGCCTTTTTTTTTTTTTTAAGATTTTCTTTATTTATTTGAGAGAGAGCAAGTGAGAAAGAACACGAGCTGGGGTGGAGGGGGCTGTAATGGGAGAGGGAGAAGCAGACTCTTCGCTGAGCAGGGAGCCCAATGCGGAGCTTGATCCCAGGACCCCGAGATCATCACCTGAGCTGAAGCAGACACTTAATTGACTGAGCCACCCAGGCACCCCTGCCTGTCAGCTCCTTAATCTCTTAAAGCTTCAGTTTCCTTCCTTGCCTGTAAAATGGGTTTTAATGAGATCTACCCTAAGGGAGCTACTGTAAGAAATGCCCGACCCGGTGCCAGGCACATAGTAGGGGCTCAATGAATGGTAGACATTTTTGAAACTCATTAATATTCTGATTTGTCAATCGGTCTTCTGTGAGTTGGTGTCTTAGACATTGGGTAGCAACAGAGTAAAGGGGAGAATTCTGTCAGGTTCTAGAGAGTCAGCCTCCAAGATGTTGACCCTGGAAAATGGCCTGAGAGAAGCCAACAGGCAGGGCCACAGTTGGCCTTGAGTAATTGGGAGGCTAGCAGGCCACAGTGGGTTGGGATCCCTGGAAGCCAAGTTCCTGGAGGGGTAGAAGATGATCTGAGGGAGCTGGTGAGCACAAGGAATGTTTAAGGAGCAGAACGGAGGGCCAGGGACCATACGCACTGCGAGCTCTAAGAAGACCCCAGGAGGCCAACCAAGATGAAGGCAGGGAACCCAGGAGTGGCAGGGAAGCCACAGGTTGGGCCAGCCCCATCCCTACCAACCACCTGCACAATCACAGCCCCTGGGGAGCTTTGTAAAAACAGATCCTGGGCCCATCCTTAAAAATTCTGATTGGATCTGGATTAAGGCCCATGAAATTATATTTAAAAGCATTCTCCACCGCAGCGGTGCCTGGGTGGTCCAGTTGGTTAAGCGTCAGACTCTTGATTTCGGTTCAGGTTGTGATCTCAGGGTTGTGGAATCAAGCCCAATGTGAGCACAGAACCTGCTTAGGTTTTTCTCTCCCTCTCCCTCTGCCCCTCCCCATGATGCATGCGTGCACTCTCTCTCTCAAATAAATTATAAATCTTAAAAAAAAAAAAACTCTCCATTGCAGAACAGTGTATATAGTGTGCTTCCATTATATATATATATATATACTTGCAAAGGCTTCAAATATCTCTGAAAGGAACACAGAAGTCTCTAGAAATCGTCAAATCTGAAGGTCGGGTGTGGAAGGGAGACCTATCTTTCATTTATACCCATCCATGGGATTGGAATTTTCTTTATCTTGTGCACGTATTAAGATAAGTACATTGGGGCATCTGGGTGGCTCAGTGGGTTAAGCCTCTGCCTTCGGCTCCGGTCATGATCCCAGGGTCCTGGAATTGAGCCCCACATCGGGCTCTCTGCTTGGCGGGGAGCCTGCTTCCCCCTCACTCTCTCTGCCTGCCTCTCTGCCTACTTGTGATCTCTGTATGTCAAATAAATAAATAAATAAATAAATAAATAAATAAATAAATTAAATAGTACATTAATTTTACCACCAATCTTCATTCTGTCTCTCTTGATTTGCCTATTCTGGATAGTTCATATTATTTTAAAAAATTTATTTGTCAGAGAGAGAGAGAGTGCTCATGCATAAACCAGGGGAGCGGCAGGCAGAGGGAGAAGCAGGCTCCCGGCTGAGCAAGGAGCCCTATGCGGGACTCGATCCCAGGACCCCAGGATCATGACCTGAGTGGAAGACAGACACTTAACCAACAGAGCCACCCAGGCATCCCTTCATTTTTCGTTTTTATATGATTTCGTATAAAAGGAATCCTATCTTTCGCATCTGGCTTCTTTCACTTAGTATAATGCTTTGGAGTTTCATCTGTATTGTAGCCTGAGTGAGTACTTCCTTCTTTTTATGGCTGGATACTTCTCCATTCTGTGGATATACCACAGTTGGTTTTTCCATTCACCTGATGATGGACATTTGGGCTGTTTTCCCCTTTCGTTCATTGTGAGTTGCGTTGGCTATGCATGTGTGCATGCATGTACTTGTTTGAGAATCTCTTTCCAACTTAGGAGCAGAATGGCTAGGTCATCGAGTAATTCCGTGTTGAACTTTTTCAGGAACCACCAGACTCTTTTCTACAGCAGCTGAAACATTTTGTGTTCCATGTGCCACAGCTATAGACCTTCCAAAGGTACTGAGCGGAAAAGGAGAAAGAAGTAAGCTCTTACACTTTTTTCTCTCTAAACTGGAAAATTTCAATCATTTGCCTAAAATCCAAGCAGGCTCATGGTGGTCAGGTTGACTGGACCCTCTGTTTCATGGCTGGTACAAAGAGCTGGGGCTGGTTCCCCACCTTCCTCCTGCCCACTTCTTGCTTGCCCTGCACCCATGGCTTCCCTTGCAACCTACTGTTACTGACTTTGAATGGAAGCTTCCGGTTGAACCGTTCTTCCTCTTTTTGTTGAGGGGCTGTCGATGAGATAGGAATTACAGCCTTAGCTCCTCTTATCTGTTGTTGTCTGACTAGATGGCACATTACAGGCTGCAATTCCCCAGCAATGAATCCCCGAAGTGTGCATGGTAAATGATGGAAATCTGGC
>NW_022635153.1:0-2637 GCF_010015895.1 Lontra canadensis | reverse complement strand
GCCTTAAGAGTCTCAGCAGGAAATGGATGTCCATATATCAGAGTCCATTGTGATGGAAAGCCTGAGATGAAGATTCAATAGCAAGTGTTGTCTTGGCATCTGGCAACTTTGGAGGGCCTCAAAAGGCCTGACTCCATCTTCCTTTCCCACTCTGTTCCTACAGATCAGATCCCCTGGCCAACAAGCCCTCCTTAGCACCGCGACCAGGCACAGTTTCTTCCCAGGAAGCTCTAGTTCCCTGACAGCCTGTGCAATGATGCCGCAAATGACGATTTGAAGGGGCTTTTGAAGAAATGAACAAGGGAGTTGACCATGGACATTCCAGGTAAAAACTGCTTAAAGGATGATCCAGAGGAGCTACTTTTATCATTTAGGGTAGAACCATAAGCTGCTGGGTTTTCAATTAAAGAATAAGATGGAATTCATTCCTATTTCAAATGGTCTCTAAGGCAGAGTGATTTGGGGGTTGGGGGGGGAGCAAGTCAGAGAATAGTATACTCCTCAACAGGCCAACATACATAAGGCCCGAGAGAAATCAGGTTACCCATAGCATGCTTTTGCAGACAACAGAAAAGGAAATGATTTTTAAAAACTAGAAAATAAAAAATAAACGAAGAGAAATGAGACTTACCTGGGAAAACCGAACTTACATTTTTTTTTTTTTACCTTATATTCATCTTGTACTTCCGTGCTATTCACCTCGTTTCCCATACAAGGATTGTGTGCTCGTGTATCTGATACATTTGGAACACTGAAACAAGCTGATGAGCTCTCTACATAAGGTAGACATAGACACTTGGCCCTTGTGAAAACCTTAAAGCATTACAAACATTGTTGGAAGAATCCTTTGACCAAAGCCTCCAAGCCCAGCAGTGTCGACGCTCCTACAAAAGTCACCACTGCTGTGGCATCTGGGTGGCTCAGTCTGTTAACTGTCTGTCTTTGGCTCGTGTCGTGATCCCGGGGTCCTAGGATCAGGTCGCAGGTCAGGATCCCTGCTCCGTGGGGAGCCTGAATCTCTCTCTCCCTCTGATGCTCCACCTGTATGTGTGCCCTCAATTTCTGTCAAAATAGTAAATAAGATCTTAAAAAACACAAAAAAGAAGTCACCAGTGTTTTCACTTTGGCGAATACTTCTGCAGTCATTAAGAGACCCCTTTTTTGTTAAGTCATAAAAGAATATGTTTCTTAAGCTGAAAGCAAAACCGCGAACATTGACATTTTGAAAAAGAACGTTGGGAGACAAGGTAGACACACAGAGTGACTTGAGATCTTCAAGGTGTGGTGTCACTCTGGCTCGCAATCGTCTATTTCTGTGAGAGGTCTTTGGCCGCCTTTCCAACCTTCTTGGCAGGTGACAGTATTTGCGGCAGGTACCCGGGTAAAGCATCAGTGACAGCATTTAGAAGAAGGTGCTCCGATCCATCCATTTCCGGTCCAGGTGGGTTAATGAGAGACACAGCTGTGGTGCGGGGCTTGACATCGTTTTTTCGCGGTGTGGATCCCAGGGTAGCGTTCCGTCGTGGTGGGCCTTGTTTCTTAGGCAGCTTTCCCCTTCCTCCTGAATCTGGGGGCTTCACGTCATGAGCAGAGGGTTTTGGTGGTGGAAAAGCTGAATGAGATTCCGCTTTTAGAAACTGGACAAAAAGTTCTGAAAAGGAATGACTGGCCTCAGCTTGCCGATTTGGTTTCGCAGGTGCGTTGGGGGCGCTTCTGGATCCAGGCCCCCCCAGTCGCCCCGCTGGGCACACCCGCGGGCTCTTGGCCGCGCAGCTGCCGCAGCTGGTCTTCTCGGATCCCCAGCGCGCTTGCCATCAGCCTCAACGCTTCCTGCCGTTGCGCATCAGCTGCCTGCAAAGATCCCACGCAGAGCCTCCTTAGGAGGGTTTTGTCCACCATTCCTTCGGACTGACTTACTAAGGTCAAGAGTTTCTTCTGTGTGTCCTCCAGTATTTCCCGCTGCACCTCATTCTGTTTCTTGAACTCTTGGAGTTGGTCCTCCTTCACCTCCAGGTCGGCATTTGTTTGATGCAATAATGCCTGTAAGGACTTGAGTTTCCCTTCTAGGGCTTCTGCCACCTCCTGGCCGCTGCTTTGCACTCTCGTGGACAGTTTGTGATTTTCCTCTTGCATCCTCTGGAGCTCTGCTTCCTTGGCAGCAAGTCGATGGGTCATTTCGTGATAGTCCCTTTCCAGACTGCTATGCTCCCTCGTCTTCTCATTTAGGACGGCCAAGATCTGTTCGCTTTTCAAAGCACACTCTTGCAATTGCTGCTGAAGTTGCTCCACGTGCCTGTTCTGGCTGTGAGAAGCCGCAGAGATTCTGCTGGAAAGATGCTGAATCTCCACATCCTTTTGCTGGATAATCCGAGTGAGCCTCCCGACCTCCTCCTTGGAGAGCCGATCCACCTGCTCGGTCAGTCGGATGTTCTGTTCAGTGAGCAGCTTCATCTCCAGCTCCTGTTCCTTGATTCCTTGGACTAATCTTTGAATTTCGGCTTTAGATGGATCACGCTCTTCACTTCCGTTCTCTCTGGGGAGAGGCTGGCTTGCTCGCACCTCCTCATCCGCACAGGGTTCTCTCGGAATGTGTGGGCTTCTGTCGGGCAACTGGGCTTTCAGCTCTTCTAGCGTGAC
>NW_022635152.1:0-2638 GCF_010015895.1 Lontra canadensis | reverse complement strand
GCCTTAAGAGTCTCAGCAGGAAATGGATGTCCATATATCAGAGTCCATTGTGATGGAAAGCCTGAGATGAAGATTCAATAGCAAGTGTTGTCTTGGCATCCGGCAACTTTGGAGGGCCTCCGATGGCCTCACTCCATCTTCCCTTCCCACTCTGCTCCCACAGATCAGATCCCCTGACCAACAAGCCCTCCTTAGCATCGCGACCAGGCACAGTTTCTTTCCAGTAATCTCTAGTTCCCTGACAGCCTGTGCAATGATGCAGCAAATGAAGACTTGAAGGGGCTTTTGAAGAAATGAACAAGGGAGTTGACCATGGACATTCCAGGTAAAAACTGCTTAAAGGATGATCCAGAGGAGCTACTTCTATCATTTAGGGTAGAACCATAAGCTGCTGGGTTTTCAATTAAAAAATAAGATGGAATTCATTCCTATTTCAAATGGTCTCTAAGGCAGAGTGATTTGGGGGTTGGGGGGGGGAGCAAGTCAGAGAATAGTATACTCCTCAACAGGCCAACATACATAAGGCCCGAGAGAAATCAGGTTACCCATAGCATGCTTTTGCAGACAACAGAAAAGGAAATGATTTTTAAAAACTAGAAAATAAAAAATAAACGAAGAGAAATGAGACTTACCTGGGAAAACCGAACTTACATTTTTTTTTTTTTACCTTATATTCATCTTGTACTTCCGTGCTATTCACCTCGTTTCCCATACAAGGATTGTGTGCTCGTGTATCTGATACATTTGGAACACTGAAACAAGCTGATGTGCTCTCTACATAAGGTAGACATAGACACCTGGCCCTTGTGAAAACCTTAAAGCATTACAAACATTGTTGGAAGAATCCTTTGACCACAGCCTCCAAGCCCAGCAGTGTCGACGCTCCTACAAAAGTCACCACTGCTGTGGCATCTGGGTGGCTCAGTCTGTTAACTGTCTGTCTTTGGCTCGTGTCGTGATCCCGGGGTCCTAGGATCAGGTCGCAGGTCAGGATCCCTGCTCCGTGGGGAGCCTGAATCTCTCTCTCCCTCTGATGCTCCACCTGTATGTGTGCCCTCAATTTCTGTCAAAATAGTAAATAAGATCTTAAAAAACACAAAAAAAGAAGTCACCAGTGTTTTCACTTTGGCGAATACTTCTGCAGTCATTAAGAGACCCCTTTTTTGTTAAGTCATAAAAGAATATGTTTCTTAAGCTGAAAGCAAAACCGCGAACATTGACATTTTGAAAAAGAACGTTGGGAGACAAGGTAGACACACAGAGTGACTTGAGATCTTCAAGGTGTGGTGTCACTCTGGCTCGCAATCGTCTATTTCTGTGAGAGGTCTTTGGCCGCCTTTCCAACCTTCTTGGCAGGTGACAGTATTTGCGGCAGGTACCCGGGTAAAGCATCAGTGACAGCATTTAGAAGAAGGTGCTCCGATCCATCCATTTCCGGTCCAGGTGGGTTAATGAGAGACACAGCTGTGGTGCGGGGCTTGACATCGTTTTTTCGCGGTGTGGATCCCAGGGTAGCGTTCCGTCGTGGTGGGCCTTGTTTCTTAGGCAGCTTTCCCCTTCCTCCTGAATCTGGGGGCTTCACGTCATGAGCAGAGGGTTTTGGTGGTGGAAAAGCTGAATGAGATTCCGCTTTTAGAAACTGGACAAAAAGTTCTGAAAAGGAATGACTGGCCACAGCTTGCTGATTTGGTTTCGCAGGTGCGTTGGGGGCGCTTCTGGATCCAGGTCCCCCAGTCGCCCCGCTGGGCACACCCGCGGGCTCTTGGCCGCGCAGCTGCCGCAGCTGGTCTTCTCGGATCCCCAGCGCGCTTGCCATCAGCCTCAACGCTTCCTGCCGTTGCGCATCAGCTGCCTGCAAAGATCCCACGAAGAGCCTCCTTAGGAGGGTTTTGTCCACCATTCCTTCGGACTGACTTACTACGGTCAAGAGTTTCTTCTGTGTGTCCTCCAGTATTTCCCGCTGCACCTCATTCTGTTTCTTGAACTCTTGGAGTTGGTCCTCCTTCACCTCCAGGTCGGCATTTGTTTGATGCAATAATGCCTGTAATGACTTGAGTTTCCCTTCTAGGGCTTCTGCCACCTCCTGGCCGCTGCTTTGCACTCTCGTGGACAGTTTTTGATTTTCCTCTTGCATCCTCTGGAGCTCTGCTTCCTTGGCAGCAAGTCGATGGGTCATTTCGTGATAGTCCCTTTCCAGATTGCTATGCTCCCTCGTCTTCTCATTTAGGACGGCCAAGATCTGTTCGCTTTTCAAAGCACACTCTTGCAATTGCTGCTGAACTTGCTCCACGTGCCTGTTCTGGCTGTGAGAAGCCGCAGAGATTCTGCTGGAAAGACGCTGAATCTCCACATCCTTTTGCTGGATAATCCGAGTGAGTTTCCCGACCTCCTCCTTGGAGAGCCGATCCACCTGCTCGGTCAGTCGGATGTTCTGTTCAGTGAGAAGCTTCATCTCCAGCTCCTGTTCCTTGATTCCTTGGACTAATCTTTGAATTTCGGCTTTAGATGGATCACGCTCTTCACTTCTGTTCTCTCTGGGGAGAGGCTGGCTTGCTCGCACCTCCTCATCCGCACAGGGTTCTCTCGGAACCTGTGGGCTTCTGTCGGGCAACTGGGCTTTCAGCTCTTCTAGCGTGAC
>NW_022635151.1:0-2639 GCF_010015895.1 Lontra canadensis | reverse complement strand
CAGGGCACTGAGCAATGCTGTCTCCATTGGAAGGGCTCTGGTCATTCCGGAGGGTCGACTCCTCAGTGGAGCCCCTCTCGTATGGATTCCACTTAGCACTCTGTTCTTCATTATTCAATCTCTGATTTTCAGAAATATCTGATGGAAAGGTCAATCCATTCTTGTTTTGAAAATGGTTCCAATCATTGTTTTCAGCATGGACTAGATAACTTTCCAGATTGTCCAAACTGTCTTTCCACAAAGAGCTATGTTGGAATACCTGAATGGAGCTTTTGCTGACAGAAACACACTGCTTTGTGGAAGCAGCTGACTTAAAAAGGGAGGTTTTCCATGATGTTTTATATCCTTCACTATTCAGGTCATTTTGAGTCTTATTAGACGCCGTTGTCTCAGATGGGCTATATCCTTCATGGTATCTTTGATGCCCTTCCCTCTCCCTATCACCATCCTGGTCTGTCATTAAGTATACTTTTCAAGAGCACTATTTTTGTATCTACCCATTGTCACTTTTTGGAAAGAAGCTTCTATGCTCGGCTTTTACAGGAAGTTCTGGATGTCATGTGAAGATATGGCTGAAAGATATCAAATAAGAGAAAAGTAAACTCATTGCACTTAGTACTTTCAGATGAATACACTGATGAATTGTAACATACAAGCTTCAAGCCAATCAGAGAGTGTCAGAAAGATGGCTGGGAAGAAATCATCAGAATTTCCATCCTCCATGGACACCTTACCTTTGAACACAACATACTGACCACATATCCTAATAGATAAGTCTGTGATACTGTCATGTTGTAGCACAAATCCCTTCCTGCATCTCAAATAATCCTGAAAAGTGCCATGTGAGCATAAAATTAGAAGGATGGTTATTTAAACATAAAACTGAAATGAACCAAATAAAAAAAAAATCCAATATACTCAATAGGTAAAAGATTGTAAACTTCTCCTCTATGATCAGAAATGAGGTAATGAAGTAACCCCACCGCTGCCTTTCAACATGGTACTGGACAGTCTAGTCAGAACAACTGGGAAAGAAAAACACACATAAAAAGAATCCAAGCTGAAAAAAGAAAAAGTGAAATTATCTGTGTTCACAGATGACATGATCTATAAAAGACCCTAAAGAATCCTAATTTAATTTTTCCGTGCTTTTTTCCTATTGTTTGTATTGTTTATTTCTACTAAACATTGTCTACAACACTTTCCATTTTCAATTTTTTTTTTTAATGCAATACATGGCTGAGTTTAAAAAAAAAAAAAAGCTGGAAGGGTGCCTGGGTGGCTCGGTGGGTTAAGCTTCTGCCTCCAGCTCAGGTCATGATCTCAGGGTCCTGGGATTGAGTCACACATTGGGCTCTCTGCTTGGCAGGGAGCCTGCTTCCTCCTCTCCTCTCTCTGCCTGCCTCTCTGCCTACTTGTGATCTCTGTCTGTAAAATAAATAAATAAAATCTTTAAAAAAAAAGAGAGAGAGAGAGAGAGCTGGAATAAAAAACTTAACTTTCCATGAGAAACTAGGAAAGGAAAAAACTTAAATGAAATGTAGTAGTACAATAAGTAACATAGATAAATCTGAAATAAATAAAATGGAGACCGGAATTGTAACAGAACACTGAATGTAATGCCCAGTTTACCTGAAATAATAAAACTGGCTGTGCTTTAACTTGGTCAGCATTTATAAACTACCAAATCAGATAACTTAGGAATAAAAACAATAACAACAACAATAGATAATTCCTAAAATTGCACAAGTCACTAAGACTGAATTATCTACCCTCTACCAAATAAATGGGAACTCATCTTACACCAGAAACAGGAAGTTAAGTTGTATTTGGAAACAAAACTCTCCCAGCACAGAAAAGCCCAAGACCTAGGAATATTACAACATTTGATGCAATCACTGAGTTCCCTAAATTAAATCTTGTGCTAGAGGATTCTTCTCTCTTTTGCTCAGATTCATTGTTTTCCTTTTTTGTGTCCTTGAGGTCAGAAAGTCCTTCCTCTGTTTCCTCCAGCTGGCTGTTTATTGCATCAATCCTCTTTTCAAATCTCATTTATTGCATTGTTAATCTCATTGATTTTTAAAAATTTATTTATTTGAGGGGTGCCTGGGTGGCTAAGTGCATTAAAACCTCTGCCTTCAGCTCAGGTCATGATCCTACAGTCTTGGGAGGGAGCCCCACATTGGGCTCTCTGCTCAGTGGGGAGGCTGCTTCCTCCTCTCTCTCTTCCTGCCTCTCTGCCTACTTGTGATCTCTGTCTGTCAAATGAATAAATAAAATCTTTAAAAACATTTATTTATTTGAGAGAAAAACAAAGAGATAGAAAGAGCATGAGTGGGAGCTACAGAGGGAGAGGGAGAATATCAAGTAGACAGCACACTGAATGTTGACACTGACCTGGGGCTGGATCCTAGGATCCTGAAATCACTACTTAAGCTTAAACCAAGAATCAGATATAATCGAGATACCCATGCGCTCCATTTTTTTTTCCCCCTTTTAACTCTTGTCTCTGTGGTAAAGTTCTCAGCACTTTTTTCTCAAACCTGTGAGTATCTCGATGATTGTTGCCTTTAATTCTCCATTAGGCATGTTACTGATAACTGCTTCCCTTAGATCTCTGGCCATGGCCGTATTTTTTT
>NW_022635150.1:0-2639 GCF_010015895.1 Lontra canadensis | reverse complement strand
GTGGGCCCCTAAGCCAATATGGCTGGTGTCCTTATAAAACACAGCCACGTGACCATGGAGGCAGGGGGAATGCAACATGCTGGCTCGAGTGAGGTCCCTGCAAGCCAAGGGTTGCTCGCAAATCAGCAGAAGCTGAAAGGGCAAGGTCGTTTCCCTACACGTTTCAGAGGGAGCATGGTCCTGTCAACACCTTGGTGCCAGACTTCCAGCTTCCAGAACTGTCAGGCAATCAATTCCTGTTGCTTTGAACCATCCAGTTTGTGGCACTTGATGATGTAGCCCTAGGAGACCAATCCAGTTCACTTCAGACGGCAGGAGGGGAAAATTTTTCAGAGAGAGAAAGGGGAATAAAGAGGCTAGGTAGAAATGCCATCCTGGTCTTCCTCTGCTGCATCCCGAAGATGGCTCACTTCTGGCTTGACCCTTGTGGTAAGGGGATAAGTGAGGGCGAGCTCTCAACAGGAATGCGCTGCTGCAGACTGAAGAGAAGTTCTTGTTCAACTTTGTATTCCCGAGCCAAAGCTAGTGAGATGTTTTGAACTAAGATAGCCGAGCCGCTGGACAGTAGGGCTGCTCGGGGTCACTGAGACTGAGCGGGAATGCAAAGGACAAATGGCTGCATGTCTTCTTTTGCCATAAGAAATGCCTTATTTATGAGAAAAACAGTATCACATGAGTTCCTTTTCTTTTACTCTCTACAGGTAACCCAAATACCAAAGAAATTTAGAACAATTTTACCTCAAAGGAAAATGCAGTGATAGAGAACACTTCAGAAACTCAAAAAGACATGGAAGGCTTACCATGGGCCCTGGCCAGTAAGAGCTCAGGTGCGAGGTAGTCCGGGATTCCAAGAATCCGCCCATCATCCATGGGAGCCGCCCCTCGCCTCACACTCTTTGGAGTTCGATATGGATTTCCTGATTTGACCTGTTTCAGGGTCTGCTAATTTAAAAATAGTTTACAATAAATATCTTCTTTCCTCTTCCAGTGAACAGAAATGCTAAAAACAAAAGCAAAGCTAGGCTGCTGGGCATAAAAGGCCTACGGAAATTCCTGATCGGTTTTGAAAACGGACTCATTACTAACATTTTGAACAGTCTTGATATCTGGTGAAATGAAATAACTTAGATAAGACCAATTATTTCAGTAACATCTAGATATGCAAAAAAGAATGAAGGAATCCATAAGAAAAATTTCTTTCTCGATAGCATGGATTAATATGGACTTCAGAATGGTCACTAAGGGATGATGTTGCGGCTTACAAATGATTGAATTATTGGGACAACACATCAGCTGGTACTAAATAACTTCTTATGCTAATTGGTAGTTAAGTTTTAAAAATAATCTGTGGTCTTACAAGGATTCTGCGAGACAAGCAGAACAGGTGTAAGCATATTCTACAGATATAAGAAACAGGCTCCAAGGAAAAGGGACTTCTACATCACTCAGTAACTTCTGAATAGAAAATCCCAACTCTTGTGACCCTAAATCAGGGTTTGTACTTTCAATTTTATGTTGCCTCTCCAAAAAAAAGGGGGGGAAATATGAAACTTTGGGTTTATTAAGATAAAGATTTAGAAAATAAAAACAATATAAGATTTGAAATATCTATTTTCCAACTATTTTCTATAAAGAAAAGAGATAATCTATGAAAGTCCTTAGAAGGGACTAAAGATAGAGTTAACTTTAATATTGTATTTTAGAGTTGCTATTTTCAAGTGAAAATATGTCACTATAAATATGTAAATATGTGATTGAGATTACGTGAAAGTCTAGGGTCCCCTGGGTGGCTCAGTCAGTTAAGTGGCTGGCTTCAGCTCAGGTCAGGAACCCTGCGATCCTGGGATCAAGCCCCGAATTGGGCTCCCTACTCAGTGGGGAATCTGTTCCTTCTCTCCCTCTGCCCCTCCTGCTGCTTGTACATGCATGTGCTCTCCCAAATTAATAAATAAAATCTTAAAAAAAGAAACGAAAATATGTGCCAGTCTAGAGCACAAATGAAGAAGGTGCTATAGTTAAAAATAATAAATTGCTACCAGCTTTACCTTTCTGCAGCAGAACCTCCAACAATCCAAAGATTCCCAACCAGCAGAACAGAAAATCTCAGATAGTCTAGGTAAGAGGTAAGTACCTGGCCTTCATAGTTTATTGTCATAAAATCAACAACAAAGTGTTAGAAAGGGGTGCTTGGGTGGCTCAGTAGGTTAAGTGTCTGCCTTCGGCTCAGGTCATGATCCCAGGTCCTGTGATGAAGCCCCGCATCGGGCTCCCTGCTCAATGAGGAACCTGGTTCTCCCTCTCTCACTCCCCCTGCTTGTGCTCATTCTCTCTCTCTCTCTCTCTGTGCCAAATAAATAAATAAACTTTTTAAAAAAACAAAACCAAACAAAGTGTTAAAAAGTTGGAACATACCTGATATGGCATATAGGATGCTCTTTTTTGATTAGGGGTTATAGCCATGGGATATGAACCGCTATAAATGCAGGAAATATCCATTGTCTGCCTGAAAAGACCTGTTCGAGTCTTAACCCTGAGGTCCTCTGAGTGTGCCATTTGGAAATATGGTCCCTGCAGAGGTCACAAGGGAGTAGGGTGGGCCCCTAAGCCAATATGGCTGGTGTCCTTATAAAACACAGCCA
>NW_022635149.1:0-2639 GCF_010015895.1 Lontra canadensis | reverse complement strand
CAATGTCTGTATTGATTATGTCCCTAGCCTTTGGTACTGCCTCTTGTTCTTTTTTTTTGTGGTGAATTTTTCCACCTTGTCATTTTGTCCAGATAAGAGTATATTCAGGAGCAAATAAAATACTAAAAGGGTGGCAACAACCCCAGGAAAATATGCTTTAACCAAATCAGAAGAGATCCCAAATCATGAGCGGGGAGAAAGGGGATAAAAAGAGGTCCAGAAAGAAAAAAAAAATGAAACGACTAAAAAAAGAAAATGAATAAAGGAACAATATAAAAAGGAAAAAAAATATATATATATATATTAGATAAACTAGTTTAAAAACGTTAAAAAGGCAAAGGGTAAAAGTTAAAAAAAATTTAGCAGAAGAAGCGAAAAAAAATTGAAAAAGAAAAAAAAATTAAATTAACTGGAGGCTAAAGAATCATGGGGAGAAAGTCATGAGTTCCATGCTTTGCTTTCTCCTCCTCTGGAATTCCGCTGCTCTCCTTAGTATTGAAACTGCACTCCTTGATAGGTGAACTTGCTCCTGGCTGGATTTCTTGTTGATCTTCCGGGGGGAGGGGCCTGTTGTAGTGATTCTCAAGTGTCTTTGCCCCAGGCGGAGTTGCACCACCCTTACCAGGGGCCGGGCTGAGTAATCCGCTCGGGTTTGCTTTCGGGAGCTTTTGTTCCCTGAGCTCTTTCTGTAGAGTTCTGGAGGATGGGAATGAAGATGGTGGCCTCCCGGTCTCTGGCCTAGAGGAGCCGAGATCCCGGGGCCCCACTCCTCAGTGCACCCTCAGAGAATAGCGCCCAATTACTCAGGTCACCCTGGCCTCCGGCTGTGCTCCGAGCTGACTGAACCTGTGACCGGTTCAAGGTAACCCTGAGCTGAGAGCTCACTCCTCAACTCTGTCTCTGTAGCCAGCTTCCCCGTTCTAATACCTGCAAGCTCTGCGACACTCAGACATCCCTGATCCTTCTGTGACCCTGAACGACCTGAGGCCACGCTGACCCTGCTTGGGCTTCACCCCGGTTAAGCCTCTGGAGGGATGTCCCTCAGCAGAACAGACTTTTAAAAGTCCTGATTTTGTGCTCCGTTGCTCTGCCGCTTGCCGGGAGCTGGCCCCTCCCCCCACGGTCTATCTTCCCATCGCTTTGGATTCACTTCTCCGCCAGTCCTACTTTTCAGAAAATGGTTGATTTTCTGTTTCTAGAATTGCTGTTCTTCTTCTCTTCGATCTCCTGTTGGATTTGTAGGTGTTTGCAATCTTTAGATAAGCTATCTAGCTGATCTCCAGCAACCTGAAGTAGTCTCAGCCTGCTAGTTCTCTGCCATCTTGACTCCTTCCCCCATTACTCTTTATTTTGCTTAGCAGTTGGCTTATGTAGCTGCTGCTCCCATTTTGGGGGTATAAATATTTACAATTGTTAGATCTTCTTGGTGCATAGACCCTTTAAGGATGATGTACAAATGGCTAGCAGACACATGAAAAAATGTTCATCATCATTAGCCATCAGGGAAATTAAAATCAAAACCACATTACACCAGTTAGAATGGCAAAGATTAACAAGTCAGGAAACAATAAATGTTGGAGAGGATGTGGAGAAAGGGGGACCACCTTATACTGTTGGTGAGAATGCAAGTTGGTGAACCACTTTGGAAAACAGTGTGGAGATTCCTCAAAAAATTAAAAACATAGCTACCCTATGACCTGGTAATTGCACTCAGGTATTTGCCCCAAAGATACAGAGGTAGTGAAAAGGAGGGCCTTATGCAGCCCAATGTTCATAGCAGCAATGTCCACAATCGCCAAACTGAAAAGAGCCAAAATGCCCTTCAATGGATGGATGGATAAAGAAGATATAGTCCACATATATAATGGAATATTACTCAGCCATCAGAAGGGATGAATACCCAACTTTTGTATCAACATGGACAGGACTGGAGGAGATTATGCTGAGTGAAATAAGTCAAGGAGAGAAAGTCAATTATCATATGGTTTCAGTAACTTGTGGAGCATAAGGAATAACATGGAGGACATTAGGAGAAGGAAAGGAAAAGTGAATTGGGGAAAATTGGAAGGGGAGATGAACCATGAGAGACTGTGGACTCTGAGAAACAAACTGAGGGTTTTGGAGGGGAGCGGGTATGGGGATGGTTGAGCCTGGTGGTGGGTATTAGGGTGGGCATGTATTGCATGGAGCACTGGCTGTGGTGCAGAAACAATGAATCTTGGAACACTGAAAAAATAAAATTAAATTAAAATAACATAAAATAAAATAATCTGACTGTGTGAGAAGTTGCCCAAGTGACATTCAGCGAAGCTTTCTCTTACAGAAAATTCATAATGATTTGATTTATACTTTAATATAGTTATTATTTCCAGCTTTGTACTTTAATTCTTTCAAAAATATATAATAGGGACACTTGGGTAGCATCTGTGGGTTGAGTGTATGGCTCAGTCTTAGCTCAGGTCTTGATCTCAGGGTTGTGAGTTCAAGCCCTATGTTGGGCTCTATGGTGAGCTTAAGTGGAAGGATTTAAGTGGAAACTACTTTAAATGTATGTATATACATATATATAACTACATATACATACATTTAAAGTAGTTTCCACTTAAACCCTTCCACTTAAGCTCACCATAGAGCCCAAC
>NW_022635148.1:0-2640 GCF_010015895.1 Lontra canadensis | reverse complement strand
GAGAACCACGTGTGGACACCCAGGCCCAGCCTCCCTTCCTGAGGCCCCTGCAGCAGTGTGAGCTGTGCCCTGCCAACTACCAGGCCTACTCCCTGCTCTTCTGTCCAGGGCTGCTTCCCAGACTCAGTGGTGAGGGGTTGGGTTGATTCTAGGAAAGGGCTGAGGAGGGTTACCCAGGGATTTCCTGCAGCAGTTCAGATGCAAAGCCTGAGTTCCTGCCAGAGATTAGGGCCTTCAGGGTGGGCATCATCAAAGCAGGGAAAGGGTAAGAGCTGGGAGGAGGCACTTATGGACATATGAGAGAGGAAGCCCAAGAGGTGGAGGTGGAAATGAATTACAGGCGCAGTGTGGCTCCTTTTGTTGGAATCGTCGTCTTCCGTGGAATCCTCCTCCAGGTCAGAGAGCAGTGAGGATACTGGGGTGGCCGTGAGAGAAGACAAAGTGGAGTTGACGACCTCTGGTCTGCTGCTCTGGGGATGATGGGAGTTTCATCCCTTCTAATGAGACCAGGATGATGCAGCAGTCACCTCAGTGTCAGTTCTGCATGCCCATGACCACTCTCTCCTCCCAATGGAACCATCTAAAACTCCAGTCATTATGGGACTCTTGACATGTGGCTAGTGGGAGTGAGCAACTGGATATTTTATTTTCCTTGATGATTTCCCTATAGTCCATCGATATAATAAATGACTGTGTAAAATGGATACTAGACAGACTCTTTCCTGGTTAGCTCAGCGTTAGAAACCAACCAGGAGCGAGAGACAAGCCTTGCTCTCCTGCGTATTTCTCCAGCCTTAGTAGCTGGCCTGACAGGGCCGTTGATACGTAAGATGTTCCTGGGCTCACACACCCACCAGGTGCTGTTGGAGACCTTTGGACCCTAAATGATTAAGGTGAACCCGCAGTTCCTAGAATAAGTGGGGAACAGATTCAGTGCAGCACTGACCTAAAGCACAATGTGATGTTCTTGAATCAGAAACTGCTAGAATAGATATGGAACCCCAAAGAACACAAGGAGTCAAAACGTTTCTGAATATGAAGAAGTATGTGGTGGGTCCCTAGAAGCTGAACTTCCAATACCATGGATCACTTCACTGAGCCAACAGGATGGTGCTGGCATAAAAATAGGCAGGGGCACGTGGGAGCAAAATAGAGATGCTATAATAAATGCGCTCATTTTGGCATCATGATGCTTGAAAAGAGGACCACCTAGAAAAAGCATCCTCTTCTAAAACAGCAAACAGAATGAAAAGGCAGCCCATAGATTAGAGACACCATTTGCAATCCTTATTTCAGAAAAGGTGTGTTGACCGACAAAACAGAAAAACAACAAACAAAACAAAAACAAAAATAGAAGAACGGGATTTCACCAAATTAAAGAATCGAGAAAAAGTCTTGGAAAGACTGTGCTGCAAAGGGAATGAATGACTGGCCAAACAGACATATGAAAAGATGCTCAACATAAGGCATTGTGATGGCAATGCAAATCAAAGGATGTTGAGCTGTGTCATTGTCTGTTAGGGTAGCGCAGACCCAAACCAGGAATTCAAGCCGAAAACCCATGTCGGAAGGTGCAGAAAATTTGACACTTTGTATGCAATTAGTGGAATGCAGAACGGTGTAACTACCCTGGAAAAGCCTGTTGAGTGTCCTCAGAGAGCAGCGAAACGTACTCCCGTGGATCCCGCACATGCGAGTGAGGAAAAGAGATGTCGGAAAATCAGATTCTGTTCAAATACGTGTTTCTCATGATAGAAATTCTTATTTGCTGCCAAAGAACCCTGAAACCCTGATTTCGTTCTGTTTCCACTCCCAGGCACCGAACTCCCTTGACTTGTCTATTAGCCCAAACCTTCCGAATAAAACAAGCCCCTCTTGCACAGACAAATGGCCAGGGAAATGTGTAGTGATTGTCCTGTCACACCTGTTGAGGTTTGAGACTCTCTTTCACCATTTTGCAATGCACAGAGCACCCCTCTTTCCTGCATAGAGAGTGCCCAGGTCCCCACAGTGATGCTCCTTCCCTGAAGACAACTTCATTTCTCATTTGATATGCCACCTTTTGGGCCCACCTCAGATAGCCCCAGCTAGGACCAGTGGTGGGTGTGTGATTTCCCATGGGAGAAGGCCATTTTAATTCTTAGACACAGTATCTGCAAGGAAATGGTAGATCTCCATGGAGTGAATTGGCCCCATCTATTCCTGGCCACTGCTCTTTTGTCAGTGTCCTACCCGAATGGGCTGTTGCACGAGGCTGCCCCAGAAGCCGCCTGCAGAAGGAAGGAGTCTGTCCCAGCACTCAGTGATTCCAATGAGCTTGGGAAGATACATCGTGTGGCCTCTGATGCAGAGACATGTGTGTGAGTAAAGTGTCAAGAGGGAGGTACTGTGACCATCCATGCCCGTGACGTACCATGACATGAGAGACCCATGGACACTGACTCAGTAACAGGAATTGGAAAAGACACACTTGTGTCCTTGGGGCACAGTTTTCCCCTTCCGAGTTAGCGACAGGATCTATTTTCTAGGGGAATTGATGTGTATTTGCAAGGAAAGAAAGCGTATTTTAATTGTACATGTTGAAGAGTTTTCACATGCATGGACGTTCATGACGTGATGGTGATGGGAAACTTCCCTGAG
>NW_022635147.1:0-2647 GCF_010015895.1 Lontra canadensis | reverse complement strand
ACTTACATTCCATCACCGAAAAACCCACAACTCCAAGGCACGATAGAGGACCGACAGGGTCACAGCAGAGGTGCAGGGAAGACAGCTGAACAGGCCCCATGACCAGCTGAAGAAGTGGCAAGCTGTCTTGGCTTCACAGTGGGCAAGAGGGCTCAGGGGACTGCGCCCTGAAACCCAGGGTGCCTTGAGTGTTTCCCAGACAGACGCTGAGGAGTTCCCACGGATGACATCCCCTCCGCTGGAAAGCCAAGGCCCCGTTTCCCTTTTCCATCCTGCTCCCCTCCTCTGTGTTTCTGTGGACACCAAGGACGTTGGCCCAGCGGCACGTCAGGCCTTGCTTGGTCACCCTTCACATCCATTCCCTCTGGCCCCGCGTCCACATCCAGTAGACCTAACTCCCCGAGGCATCCCTGAGTAGCGCAGCCAATGTCCTGACAGCTCCTCTCTGTTCTCCTAGACCCTGCGGAGGGCCAGTCCAAGGACCTTCCTAGGGCCTGGACAGAGGAAGGCGCCCCAACTCTCCCTGAGGTAAGCTCGCCTCTCTTTCTCAGAGACAGAAATGGTACTTCCTTGAGTTCTTCCATCAGTGGAGTTTGATGAACATCTGCCACGTTACCTCCCAGGGGAAGCGGGCAGCAGTCTCCCCTCGTGGAAGAATGCTGGTCCGACCTCTTACGCACAGTGGACCCAAAAAGGGCGATGACACAGGACAGCCTCAGTTACAAACTCCATGGGATCAAACACCTTCTTCAGCAGAAAAGCCTTCTCCTTGATCCCAGTCCTCTTGAACTCGGGTGGGGGGGACATGGACTCCACCACGGGACCTCATCCAATTAACTGCCTGAAGTCCTCCCCAGACCGACAGCCGACAGGATGCTGGGATCCTCACTGGGTTTCCTTTTCCCCAGTCACAGGTAGACGCCGGGAGCAACGACAGCTGTACGTCTTTAAGAACCTCGGGCGCTGGGAGGAAATCTAGAGTACAAAGAAGCCTGCCCCCTGATTCTGGGTTCCAACAAGGAACGGGGGTTGGGGGATACTGACCCAGACTGTCCAGGGAGGTACGGTCACCACGTCGAACAGGGCCTGGAAGAACTCGTACATAGGGAAGGGGAGATCTGTGTGCACGTGCGATGAAGGCCCTGTGGGCGTGGGTGCGTGTGGGCGTGCGTCTGTGTGTGTGTCCACGTGTGATGCCTGTGAACACGACTGTGTGCCTTTCCCAGGAGATCTTTCTCACACTTCCATCACAATCACAGTGTCACCCTTCCAAAAACACTCTCATCACCCTGGCACACTTCACGTACTCCTTCCCGTGCTCAGGACAGCTGTACCTGGAGGACGTTTCCCTTTGCTTTCCTGAGACGGGCATGGTGCAGAGATGAAGGATCCAAACCCTTGACCTCCTACTTGGAAAGCCAAGGTTGGAGCTCAGGTTCCAATCTGAAAGTTGCTCTGGCCTACGCACCTCAGCCAGGGGCTCGTGATGTACCATGGGTGTTAGCGAGCAAAAGGGCCACCAGCCTCTGTGCACACAGCCACAAACCTAGATTCTATGATGGTCCCCGACAGGACCCAACAGGACACAGTGGCTTCCAAGGACACAGAAGCCAGGGCAAGGTTAGAAGCCCACGTTCAAGATTACAGCCTGGTCCCTGGAGTCAAGTGCACAGAGAAAAGCCACATCCTCGGGCTCAAGCCCACATGGCTGGAAAGGGTGTGGACCAGTGGAGGACAGAACAGGGCAACATCATTCAGCGCAGCAAAGGGTCAGGCAGATGCTGCATGGCCCAGAGACATCTCAACGCACCTGGGAGGAAGGGGTGAGGCAGTTTCTCTCCTGACGGCATTGCTCCTCTTTCAGTTCCTACAGATCTGTGTTTAGAGAGCATCGACGATTCCCACAGTGAGGACGAAGTCGCTTCAGGTAGGGAACAGCACCGAGTAAGGGAACAGTGGGACATCTTCCTGGGAACCTGGGGTTGCCCCTGCCGCTCTGGAGAATGAAGAAGGTGGGTCAAAAACCACCAAGGAAAGGGATGCTCTGGCACAGGCAAGATTTGGGGCCTTTGGGGTAGGTTGGGTTTGTCATAACCACCTCGACTCCTTGCGCGGCTCCTTTAAGGATCTTTCCCATCAAACCTGCTCGTGCCTCGCTTGACCACTGCCACATGTCAAAGCTTGGTCTCTTTGCTCCTGGCCTCTCGGGAATGGTGCACACGACATTCTGGATCTTTCCTGGCACAGGCCCATACCTGGTCATGCTCAGGACTTGGCCGCCCCAACCACCCTCTCCTGGGCAAAGGAACCGGAACACTACGTTCTGGTGTGAGCCAGGAGGTGGAAGACAGGTCTCAACTCTCTCCCTCATAACCTCCACTACCAAACTGTCCTGGTTCTCTCCAAGCTGCTGTACCTTCAAGGGGACGCCCAGAGCTGCAGAAGGCAAAGCGTACTTCCCCTGGATTCACTACACAGGCTCCAATAAATCGTAGCTCCTACCCGCCTCCACACCTCAGCCGAGTCTGACCTGTGGACGTGTTCCCAAGGGAAGGACGCCCCCATGCAGCTGCCCCGGAGACCCCCTATCATGGGCCACAGTCCCCCAGGCCTGTGTGAAGGGGCTGCTGGACCCGCTTCACACACT
>NW_022635146.1:1372-2648 GCF_010015895.1 Lontra canadensis | reverse complement strand
TGCAGTGTTTTGATCTCTATTTGTGAAGAATCTTTTTTTTTTTCCTTTCCTTTGCTTTAGGGCAGACAGAGTACCTGAGGAATGTCACCCATATCACATGTTGTGGAGGGGTGGTGTGGCGTGCCAACTTCTGCTCTGTCCTCAACTAGCCTCCTCTTCCCTCCTCATGTCCTCCTGAGCAGTTTAGACCCTTCAGTTATTAAAGTTGTTAAAGGAGAATGGTCTCATCTTCTGTATCTTCTTCCTGATGAATAGGAGTGTAGAGCTGTCCCTACCTATGGGTCAGTACTGGACATTTGGGGGCCTCTATGTGTAAGAGTTGTGAATTGCACAGACCGCTGAGTGCAGAGGAGAACTTCCGTTTGGCTTTTCCTGAGTAGACAGGACCATCTGTCCTCTGGAAGTTACTGCAGTGAAAGATTTTGTGCACCACCCAGGGAATTTGTCAGGTCCTGGTCTCTTGTTTTTTGGTAGGTTTTTGATCACTGCTTTAATCTCATTACTAGATATTGGTCGATTCAGGTTGTCAATTTCTTCCTGGTTCAATTTTGGAAATTTATAGTTTTCCAGGAGTGCATCCACTTCATCTAGGTTGCTTAACTTATTGGCATATAACTGTTGATAATAATTTCTGATGATTGTTTCTATTTCCTTGGTGTTAGTTATGATATCTCCCTTTTCATTCATAATTTTATTAATTTGGGCCTTCTCTCTTTTCTTTTGGATTAGTTTGGCTGATGGTTTATCGATCTTATTGATTCTTTCAAAAAAACCAGCTTCTACTTTCATTGATGAATTCTACTGCATCTCTAGTTTCTATCTCATTGATCTCTGCTCTAATCTTGATTATTTCCTTCTTGTGTGTGAAGTTGGATTAATTTGTTGTTGATTCTTCAGTTTTTTAAGATGTAGAGACAGCTGGTGTATTCTGGATTTTTACCGTTTTTTTTGTTTGTTTGTTTTGTTTTTGTTTTTTTGAGGGAGGCTTTGATGGCTAGGTATTTCCCTCTTAGGACAGTCTTTGCTGTATCCCATAGGCTTTAGATCGAAGTGTCTTCATTCTCATTGGTTTCCATGAATTGTTTAAGTTCTTCTTTGATTTCCTGGTTGATCCAAACATTCTTAAGCAAGGTGTTCTTCAGCTTCCAGGTGTTTGAATTCCTTCCAAACTTTTCCTTGTGGTTGAGCTCCAGTTTCAAAAAAATGTGATCTGAGAATATGCAGGAAATAATCTCAATCTTTTGGTATCAGTTGAGACCTGATTTGTGATCCAGTA
>NW_022635146.1:0-1362 GCF_010015895.1 Lontra canadensis | reverse complement strand
TTTTGGTAATTCGGCATAACATAAAATACCTAAAACATGTTGAAATCAACAAGTAAACTTCAATTGCTAACAGCCTAGAACCTATGAAATATGACCAGAGAAGCACCCGGTTTCCTCAGCCAGTAGGGAATGTGGTACTTGATTTCAGGGTCATGAGTTTGAGCCAAACATGGAACATAGAGTTTTCTTAGGGCAGGGAGAAAAAAGGTCTTACACATGACTAGAATCAAATATACTTCGGCGATAGACCTGGTCAAGGCGTGCTGGATCCTCTAGGCTGTTCATTCAGCCACTGGGCCCTGAGCACTCAGATGGTGCCAGTGTTTATCAGGCAACCAGTTTCTCCCTCTGGGAGCTCAGGGTCTAGAGGGGAAGATGGAAAAACATGAACCAAAAAGGTGAATGAAAAGAGCATTTGCCCCATAAGAAAAGAGCAATGGACTATAACTGGGTCCTGAGCTCCACCAGTTGAGGGGTCTGGCAAGGCCATGCTGAGATGAATTTGAGAATTCCTATGGCAGGAAAAGAAGGAGACAGCCCTGCACAAATCAGAGTATATTTAGCATGGCAGAGGGCACCATGGTGCAAAGGATTGGAAACAGAATATGATATTCTGCTAGAGGTTAGGAATAAGGCCATGGGGATTGGCAGACGCTGAAGAGAGGAGCAGGGAGGAAGGGGAGGAGGGCCAAGGCCTGGGGCAGGTGAACAGTATCAGTACCCCGCTCCTAGTTCTATGTGACCATATGACACCACACTCAGTGGCTTAATCAACAAAGAATTTTGCACTGTCTTGTAGGATCAGCAATCTATGAATGATCAGCTAGGGTTCCATGCCAGAGCTTCTCAGTTCTTTGGGGCTGTTGAAAACACCAAGGCACGACCTGATTCACTGAGAACCTGAGCTCACTTAGGGATGTTGGCAGGATTCATTCCATCTCAAAGGCCTGAGTTCTTCTGTCTGTTGTTGGCCCTCATTGGGTTGTAATGTGCACATGCCTGGGTCATGGATCAGCATAGGGTCTTGTACTGCTGAGTGAAGATCTGAGAGAGAATAGGGTTCAGACTCAGCATGGGATTCAGTGTTGAGCTTTTATAACTAAATCTCAGAAGGGGCTTGTGGATCATGTTGCTATGTTCTGTGGAAAGGTAGGAATCACTAAATCCAGACCATACTCCAGGTGACAGGGTCACACAAAGATGTCTAAACAGGATATGGGATTTCAGGGAACCACTGAGAAAAGAAGGTGAAGACCTCAACATGGTTAGGACATTTCCCAGAATGGTTAGAAGGCTGAACCAGGCATGAACCCAGCTCTTTGAGTGTCCTTAAAGTAGGGACCCTGGATGCATGTAGCCACT
>NW_022635145.1:0-2651 GCF_010015895.1 Lontra canadensis | reverse complement strand
GAAGTGGCATCATACATTCAGAGTGCTGAAAGGAAAAAACCCACAACTGAGGATATTCTCAGGAAATCCATCACTCAGAATTGAAAGAGATAAAAAGATTTCCCTAGAAACAACAATTAAAGAACTTCACCACTAGGCAACCATCTTTAAAAAAAGAAAATCTTTTATTTATTTATATCAGGAGAAAGAGCGCACATGCACAAGGAGGGTGGCGGGCGGAGGGAGAGGAAGAGAGAGAATTTAAGTGGGCTCTACACCAAGTGTGGGGCCCGATGTGCAGCGTGATCTCAAGACCCTGAGATCGTGACCTGAACCAAAATCAAGAGTTGCACGCTCAAGTCACTGATCCACCCTGACGTCCCACCACTAAATCGTCCTTAGAAGAAATCGTGATGTGCTGCTTTTAGTGGAAAAGAAAACTTTTTTTAAGTAGAAAAGAAAAGGCGATAAGTAAAAGCATGAAAATTATGAAAGGATGTAAGAATTTGCTGGTAGTTGGAAACATGAGATTAGTAGACAAGTCACTTAGAAAGCTATAATGATGGTTAAAACACAGAAGTGGTGAAATGAGTTGTATCTTGAGGTTTATGCATAGATACAGAGGACCAGATGTGAAATATGGGGAGCCTGGCTGGCTTAGCTGGTAGAGCGTTGGCCTCTTGGTCTCAGGGTCATGATTCTGAGCCCCACATTAGGCTTACATGTTTCTTTTAAAAAAAGAAAGGAAGAAAGAAAGAAAGGCTGTGGGGAAACCTGGGTGGCTTAGTCAGGTAAGCATCTGCTTTTGGCTCAGGTCATGATTTCAAGGTCCAGGTATCCAACCCCACATCAGGTTCTCTGCTCAGAGTGCAGTCATCTCCTTTTCCCTCTGTCCCTCACCCAGCTCCTGCTCGATCGTGCTCTCTCTCAAATAAATAAATCTGAAACTTAAAGGCATTTAACAAATTAGGAAGCAGTACATGCTTCTCAGTAATTACTTTCAATGTAGATGAGCTAAATGCTCCAATCAAAAGACATATATTGACTGAATGATTATAAAAACCCATCTGTAGTCTGCCTAAAAGGGAGACACAGTATGGACTGCAAGTCAAGTGGACTAAAATAGATTCTCCACGCAAATAGAAGTGGGGTAAAAAGTAGAGCTCGAATACTTACATGAGATACAGGAGGGGTCACAAAGGAGACTGTGACAAGACAGAGACCGCCATGACATGATGATAAGCAAATTGGACAAGAGCAGTGTATATCTGTGATATATATATCACAGATTTAATTGTGATACATATTTGTGTATATATATGTGTGCATAGACTATATCTGTGCACCCAATGGGAATGGCTAAATATAGAAAGCAAATCTTAAGAGAAATAAAGGCAGAAAATGACAGTAGTAAATAATTGTAGGATTTCACACTCCACTAACATGCCTCCATAGAACGCCCAGACTGAAAATCAGTAAAGAGTGGATTCCAGTGACATCACACCAGGAGGACATAGTGAACATTCCATTCCAGATGGCAAAATATGCATTCTTTTCAAGGGCACACAGAACATTCTCCAGGATAGTTTGTATGTTAGACCACTAAACAAGTCTCAGTAAATTTATGAAGACTGTGATCTTATGAGGTATGTTTTCGAAGAATGGCAGCATGAAATTACAAGTCAATAATAAGAAAAGCAAGAAGCTTTGGATGCCTGGCTGGCTCAGTTGGTGAAATGTCTGCTTCCCACGTGGGTCATGGTCCCATGTTCGGTGGGGAGCCTGCTTCTCTCTCTGCCTGTGCCTTCCCCTGCTTGTGCCCCCTCTCTACTCTCTCTGACAGATCAATTAAAAAGACCTTTACCAAAAAAATAAAAATAAGCTCAAACATGCTGAGGCCAAACAGCATGCTACTACCACCAGTGGGTCAACAGAGAAGGTCAGGGAGGAATCACAAAATACCGGAGCCAAAGAACAATGAGTGGATGATGGAACTTCTTTGTCCCGAACAGCACAGGCTGGGCAAGCGATGTGGACTGGGTGCCTGGGGAGATCAGTGGGTTAAGCCTCTGCCTTCAGCTCAGGTCATGGTCTCAGGGTCCTAGGATCGAGCCCTGCATTGGGCTCTCTGCTCAGTGGGGAACCTGCTTCCCCCTTTCTCTCTGCCTGCTTGTGATCTCTCTCTCTGTTGAATAAATAAATAAAAGGGAAGTCCAAATTGAATCAGCAGTGAGATACCACCTCTCAGCAACCAGGTTGGCTGTATGAGAAGGACAAGGATAATAGGATAACAAGGATAACAAGTGCTGGTGAGAATGTGGAGAAAAGGAAACTCATGTTTGCTGGTGGGAAGGTAAATTGGTGCAGCCTGCATGGAAAGCAGTACGGAGTTTCTGCAGAACACCACAGAAGGACCATATCGTCTGTAATTCTACTTCTGGGCATTTACCCATACGAAAAACACTAATGTTCATCGTAGTGTTAGTTGCAGTACTCAAGATACGGAAGGAACCCACACATCCATCAATGGGTGAATTGGATAATGAACATGTGGAAAATGCGTCTAAGGGAAGATTACCCAGCCATGGAAAAAGGGTGACATCTTCCCATTTGTGAATATATGGATGGAACTAGAGGGTTTTCTTCCAAGTAAATAAGAAAGACAAACACCA
>NW_022635144.1:0-2651 GCF_010015895.1 Lontra canadensis | reverse complement strand
TTGTATGAACATCTGAGAATATTTAAAGACTTTTTTATATTTGCAAGTTATTTGTAAGGTCATTTTCATTTTTAATAAAGATTTTCTTTATTTATTTGACAGACAGAGATAACAAGTAGGCAGGGATGGAGGCAGTGAGAGAGGAAGAGAAGCAGGCTCCATGCTGAGCAGAGAAGAAGATACAGGGCTCAATCCCAGGACCCTGGGATCATGCCCTGAGCTCAAGGCAGAGGCTTTAATCCAGTGAGCCACCCAGGTGTCCCTGTCATTTTCATTTTTAATAAAGCCTTGTCTATAATTTACAGCTCAATGTTATTAGTTAATCCAGGAAATACAAATCTCTATTATTTATGTTTAACCCTAACTTAATTATGATGATTCAAGTGAGCTTCACTGGACACTATTGTCAGAAAAAGATAAATATTTTTAAAATTATGGACATTGGGGAGGGTATGTGCTATGGTGAGAGCTGTGAAGTGTGTAAACCTGGCGATTCAGAGACCTGTACCCCTGGGGATAAAAATATATTATATGTTTATAAAAATTTTTAAAAAATTAAAATAAGGGGAAGATATTGAATTAAAAAGTTGATAGAAGTAAACATTTAATATTTTCTATATGAACATTCATGTTTTGGGAGCTGAATGCAGTGGCATTATGAGCTAATAGTGGAAGACTATGTATATCTACCCACTGAGTTCTTAGCATGACACCATTTCAGAGGCATTAGCTTGGTAAATTGTGGGCAAAAACCTTATGCAAGTACCACACTTCAGTGACACCAGCATCAATTGCAGAAACAAGCCAATGATAGGGAAGACCAAGTCATTAAAAAAAGTTAGCAAAATGTTTTTAACTGCAGTTTAACAAATCCTCAGATATTGCTAGCACAGCAATCCTTCAGTATCTGTGCAATTTGCACATGAACAGTTTTTAGCTTCAGTGCCAAAAAAAACCCACACGTGGATATGAAGCATATAAAAATAATCAGTTTGGAGTTCAAATTTTGTGTAAAAGTATCCTCTAGTGGTACAGCTGCAAAGGCAAGTCAGCATTCTGGAGTCACCATCTGGATTTATGTGGTGGTGTCAGAAAGTTTTTATTTAATTAATTATTTATTTATTTATTTGCCAGAATGTTTTTAATCTCCACATTCCTTACTTCACTGAAATGTTTTTATTTTTTTAAGTAATATGCACTAAATTTTGTATTTAGTGATATAGTACAAATTGTGATGCCAGAATACAAAAGTTAATCAAAAACTCTTGTTTCATGCTGAGTATAATGGCTATTATGAAGAAAATTTTTGTTGAAGTATTTGACTTGCAGAATAATATCTCATCATTTATGCAATATAAGAATCTAGTCTGGTCTCAACATTTTAAAGTTGAAAATTAAGCATCAGTTTAGTTGTTTGGTATTTCTAATTATCTTAATACTTCCCCAAAATAAAGGAAGGGTATATATATATATATATATATATATATATATATATAGTCTGTGTGTGTATGTATATATATATATATATATGAATGAAAATTATTCAAAAAGAGGTGAAGGTAAGAAAAAAACTGAAAAAATAAATACAAGTCTAAAAACTAAAAATAAAAAGAAGGCTACTTAGTGTTTTCCCTAAAAGTTGAAGCTTTGCAGCCCTCTATGATTAGTAAACTTAACAGGAGTGAGTTGTTTGTGATGGTCTTCTGAGGGAAGGGACTGTTGCACTGATTCTCAAATGTACTTCAGCTAGTTCGAATGCACCTCTCCTAAGCAGAGTCAGGTCTCCATGTAATCAAGTCTAGATTCCAGGACGTGATTCCGTTTTAATCCTTGAAGGCTTGCAGTATGAATAGGTTGGGTCAATATGGCTATATCCTACTCTCTACCAAGGAGATGAATATTTGCACCCCAACTCTTCAGTGAGCCCTCACAGAAAAGTGATCCATCAGTCTAATCTCATCAGTTTCTGTCAGAGCTCTGTGTTCACATGGCACAGGATCTCAGGTGTGCGACTGAGTTTCAAATTCAAATTCTGTAGATTTCTGTGGCACAGAGTCACGCTGTAGCTCCTGGGAGTTGGAGGTCTTCCCATGCTTCTGTTTTGGGCTGGACTCCTCCCATGAATACTATCACCCAGCTGTGCTAGAATTCGAAGCTTAGGGTTACACAAGACAAAAAGCCAGCACCTAGCCTTGTGGTTTTCCAGCCAGATTTCCCCAACTGGTTTCTGAGAACTGAAGCATTCAGGCACCCACTGTTTATCTTGTGACCCCTGGGATCTTGGGATCATACTTACATGCCTGGGATTCTGCCCCACTTTACCACTTGACCACCTTTAACTCAGGGATGTTCCCCATGCACTTATAGCGTCAGACGTGCATGACAAGCCAGGGTGTGAGAAGGCCCTTCGCTGAGGGACATTGGTTTCCTAAAAGTCCACATGAAGTAGCTTTGTCTCCAACTGAAGATCCACCTGAAGAAAACTATGGTAAAATGCTACCATAATTTGAGGAGTTATTTGGTAATTCAGCATAAAGTAATATACCTACAACACGTACAAATAAAAACAACTTCAATAGTTATGACACTAGAACCTAGTTAAACATGACAAGAGAAGCTGTGGCTTCCTCAGTCAGTAGGGCATATGGTAC
>NW_022635143.1:0-2651 GCF_010015895.1 Lontra canadensis | reverse complement strand
CAAAGCCATCTATGTAATATCCACAGCAAATAGCATTCTCAAGGGGGAAAAACTGAGAGTTTTCCTCTAAGGTCAGGAACATGGCAGGGATGTCCACTATCACACTGCTATTCAACATAGTACTGGAAGTCCTAGCCTCAGCAATCAGACAACAAAAAGACATTAAAGACATCCAAATTAGCACAGAAGAAGTCAAACTCTCACTCTTTGCAGATGATATGTGATACTTTATGTCAAAAACCCAAAAGACTCCACCCCAAAACTGCAAGAACTCATACAGGAATCCAGTAAATTGTCAGCATAGACAATCAATGCACAGAAATCAGTTGGATTTCTATACACCAACAGGAGGACAGAAGAAAGAGAAATTAAGGAGTCAATCCCATTTACAAATGCACCCAAAATCATAAGACACCTAGGAATAAACCTAACCAAGGAGACAAAGAATCTGTACTCAAATAACTATAAAGTACTCATGAAAGAAATTGAGGAAGACACAAAGAAATGGAGAAATGTTCCATGCTCATGGATTGGAAGAACAAACACTGTGAAAATGTCTATGCTACCTAAAGCAATCTATAAGATTAATGCAATCCGTATCAAAATCCCATCCATTTTTTTTCAAAGAAATGGAATGAATAATCCTAAAATTTATATGGAACCAGAAAAAAACATCGAATAGCCAGAGGAGTGTTGAAAAAGAAAGCCAAAGTTGGTGGCATCACAATTCCAGACTTCAAGTTCTATTACAAAGGTGTCATCATCAAGACAGTATGGTGCTGGCACGAAGACAGACATATAGATCAATGGAACAGAATAGAGAGCCCAGAAATAGACCCTCAACTCTATCGTCAAATAATTTTAAAAAAACTAGGAAAGCATGTCCATTGGATAAAAGACAGTCTCTTCAACAAATGGTGTTTGGAAAATTGGACAGCCACATGCAGAAAAATGAAACTGGATCATTTCCTTACACCACACATGAAAATAGACTCAAAATGGATGAAGGACCTCAATGTGAGGAAGGAATCCATCAAAATCCTTGAGGAGAACACAGGCAGCAACCTCTTTGACCTCAGCCACAGCAACTTCTTCCTAGAAACATCACCAAAGGCAAGGGAAGCATGGGCAAAAATGAACTATTGGGACTTCATCATGAGTAAAAGCTTTTGCACATCAAAGGAAACAGTCAACAAAACCAAAAGACATGTGACAGAAAGGGAGAAGATATTTGCAAACAACATATCAGAAAAAGGACTGGTATCCAAAATCTATAAAGAACTTATCAAACTCAACACTCAAAGAACAAATAATCCAATCAAGAAATGGGCAGAGGACTTGAACAGACATTTCTGCAAAGAAGACATCCCGATGGCCAACAGACACATGAAAAAGTGCTCCACATCACTCAGCATCAGAGAAATACAAAGGAAAACCATATTCAGTCAAAAAGGTTAAAATTAACATGTCAGGAAATGACAGATGCTGGTGAGGATGTGGAGAAAGGGGAACCCTCCTACACTGTTGGTGGGAATTCAAGCTGGTACAGCCAGTCTGGAAAACAGTATGGAGGTTCCTCAAAAAGTTGAAAATAGAGCTACCCTAATATCCAGAAATCGCACTACTGAGTATTTACCCTAAGGATACAAATGTAGTGAACTGGAGGGGTACATACACTGGAATGTTTATAGCAGCAATGCCCATAATAGCCAAACTATGGAAATAACCTAGATGTCCATCAATGGATCAATGGATGAATGGATAAAGAAGATGTGAACACACACACACACACACACACACACACACACACACACACAATGGAATACTATGCAGCCATGAAAAACCATGAAATCCTGCCTTTTGCAATGACGTGGACAGAACTAGAGGGTATTATGCTGAGTGAAATAAATCATCAGGGAAAGACAATTTTCATATGCTCTCTCTGATATGAGGAATTTGAGAGACAGGGAGGAGGGTTGTGAGAGGTTAGAAAGTAAAAAAGGAAACAAGGTGAGATCAGGAAGGAGACAAATCATAGGATACTTTTAATTTCACAAAACAAACTGAGGGTTGCTGGGGATTGGGGGGTAGGGATTAGGTTGTTGGGTTATGGACATTGGGGAAGGTATGTGCTATGGTGAGTGCTGTGATATGTGTTAAGCCTGATGATTCATAGACTTGTGCCCCTGGGGCAAATTATACATTACATGTTAATAAAAATGATTTAAAATGTATACGGTTCATATATATAATGGAATATTACTCAACTATCAGAAAGGACGAATACCTACCATTCACATCAATGTGGAAGAAACTGGAGAATATTATGCTAAGTGAAATAAGTCAAGAAGAGAAAGATAATTAACATATGGTTTCACTTGGGTGGAATATGAGGAATAGCACAGAGGATCATAGGGGAAGGGAGGGATAACTGAAGGGAAGGAATTAGAGAGGGATACAAACTATGAAAGACTCTTAACTCTGGGGAAGAAAGTGAGGGTTACTGGAAAGGGAGTTCTTTGGGCATACGGGTAATTGGATGATGGGCATTAAGGAGAGTATGTGATATGATGAGAACTGGATGTTATACACAAATAATGATTCACTGAATATTACACCAAAACCTAATGAGGTATGTTTCCGGTTGAATT
>NW_022635142.1:723-2652 GCF_010015895.1 Lontra canadensis | reverse complement strand
GTACAGGAATTCAGTAAAGTTTCAGGATATAAAATCAATGCACAGAAATCAGTCGCATTTCTCTACACCAACAACAAGACAGAAGAAAGAGAAATTAAGGAGTCCATCCCATTTACAATTGCACCCAAAACTATAAGATACCTAGGAATAAACCTAACCAAAGAGACTAAGAATCTATACACAGAAAACTATAAAGTACTCATGAAAGAAATTGAGGAAGACACAAAGAAATGGAAAAATGTTCCATGCTCCTGGATTGGAAGAATAAATATTGTGAAAATGTCTATGCTACCTAAAGCAATCTACACATTTAATGCAATTCCTATCAAAGTACCATCCATTTTTTTTTAAAGAAATGGAACAAATAATCCTAAAATTTATATGGAACGAGAAAAGACCACGAATAGCGAAAGGAATATTGAAAAAGAAAGCCAAAGTTGGTGGCATCACAATTCCGGACTTCAAGCTCTATTACAAAGCTGTCATCATCAAGACAGCATGGTACTGGCACAAAAACAGATACATAGACCAATGGAACAGAATAGAGAGCCCAGAAATAGACCCTCAACTCTATGGTCAACTAATCTTCGACAAAGCAGGAAAGAATGTCCAATGGAAAAAAGACAGCCTCTTCAATAAATGGTGTTGGGAAAATTGGACAGCCACATGCAGAAAAATGAAATTGGATCATTTCCTTACACCACATACGAAAATAGACTCAAAATGGATGAAGGACCTCAATGTGAGAAAGGAATCCATCAAAATCCTTGAGGAGAACACAGGCAGCAACCTCTTTGACCTCAGCCGCAGCAACATCTTCGTAGGAACATCGCCAAAGGCGAGGGAAGCAAGGGCAAAAATGAACTATTGGGATTTTATCAAGATCAAAAGCTTTTGCACAGCAAAGGAAACAGTTAACAAAACCAAAAGACAACTGACAGAATGGGAGAAGATATTTGCAAATGACATATCAGATAAAGGGTTGGTGTCCAGAATCTATAAAGAACTTAGCAAACTCAACACCCAAAGAACAAATAATCCAATCAAGAAATGGGCAGAAGACATGAATAGACATTTCTGCAAAGAAGACATCCAGATGGCCAACGGACACATGAAAAAGTGCTCCATATCACTCGGCATCAGGGAAATACAAATCAAAACCACAATGAGATACCACCTCACACCAGTCAGAATGGCAAAAATTAACAAGTCCGGAAATGACAGATGCTGGCGAGGATGCGGAGAAAAGGGAACCCTCCTACACTGTTGGTGGGAATGCAAGCTGGTGCAACCACTCTGGAAAACAGCATGGAGGTTCCTCAAAATGTTGAAAATAGAACTACCCTATGACCCAGCAATTGCACTGCTGGGTATTTACCCTAAAGATACAAACGTAGTGATCCGAAGGGGCACGTGCACCCGAATGTTTATAGCAGCAATGTCTACAATAGCCAAACTATGGAAAGAACCTAGATGTCCATCAACAGACGAATGGATAAAGAAGATGTGGTATATATACACAATGGAATACTATGCAGCCATCAAAAGAAATGAAATCTTGCCATTTGCGACGACGTGGATGGAACTAGAGGGTATCATGCTTAGCGAAATAAGTCAATCGGAGAAAGACAACTATCATATGATCTCCCTGATATGAGGGAGAGGAGATGCAACATGGGGGGTTAATGGGGTAGGAGAAGAGTAAATGAAACAAGTTGGGATTGGGAGGGAGACAAACCATAAGTGACTCTTAATCTCACAAAACAAACTGAGGGTTGCTGGGGGGAGGGGGTTGGGAGGGGGGGGGTTATGGACATTGGGGAGGGTATGTGCTATGGTGGGTGCTGTGAAGTGTGTAAACCTGGAGATTCACAGACCTGTACCCCTGGGGAAAAAATAAATATATGTTTATTAAAAAAAAAAAAAAAA
>NW_022635142.1:0-623 GCF_010015895.1 Lontra canadensis | reverse complement strand
ATAAAAAAAAAAAAAAAAAAAAAAAAAAAAGAATCACTACAACAGTCCCCTCCCCCAGAAGATCAACAAGAAACCCAGCCAGGACCGAGTTCACTTACGAGGAGTGCAGTTTCAATACCAAGGAGAGCAGCGGAATTCCAGAGGAGGAGAAAGCAAAGCACAGAACTCATGGCTTTCTTCCCATGATTCTTTAGCCTTGCAGTTAATTTAATTTTTTTTTTCTTTTTCAATTTTTTTTCTCTTCTTCTGCTAAACTTTTTTAACTTTTATCCTTTTCTTTTTTAACGTTTTTTAACTAGTTTATCTAATATATATATATTTTTTTCCTTTTTATATTTTTTCATTATTGGTTTTCTTTTTTTATTTGTTACTTTTTTCTTTTTTCTTTTTTTTTTTTTTCTTTCTGAACCTCTTTTTATCCCCTTCCCCCACCCCCACCTCACGATTTGGGATCTCATCTGATTTGGCTAAAGGATATTTTCCTGGGGTTGTTGCCACCCTTTTAGTATTTTACTGGTTCCTTCATATACTCTTATCTGGACAAAATGACAAGGCGGAAAAATTCACCACAAAAAGAAGAACAAGAGGCAGTACCAAAGGCTAGGGACCTAATCAATACAGAC
>NW_022635141.1:0-2653 GCF_010015895.1 Lontra canadensis | reverse complement strand
GAGTGGACATGAACATGAGTAAGAACTCCCCTCCAGGATGGACAGGAAGGCAAAGGCAAAATATGCAAATGACTGTGTTCCAGGAGAAGTGCTGAGAGCCAGAGTGGTGTGGGAGCAGTTTACTGGGAAAGAGAGACTGGTTCCATTTGGGAAAGACAGAGGAGGCTCCTGGGTGAGGTCACATTTGAACGGAGCCATAAGAGGTGGACAGGACCGCAACTTGTAGTGGAAAAGCACTAAAGACGAGATGAGAGCACTAAAGATGGGATAAGAGCACTAAAGACACAGGCCCAGAGGGTCAGGGGGGAGGGGGGACCCATGTGCCCTGAGCTGAGGGCCTGGAGGGGGCTTACTGTTCAGGGTTGGCCCACTGCCAGAGGAATATCTGTGCTGTGCTAAGCAGCTCAGCTCTCTCCCCTAGGTGATGGGGGTCCAAGGGAATTTTGTACGACAGGGACAGGTGTTGCTTCCCAAGAGGCAATGGAAAAATACTTGTCTTCTGAGGCACCTGAGTGGCTCTATCAGGTAGGCTTCTGACTCTTCATTTCAGCTCAGGTCAAGAGCTCCTGGGCCCTGAAATCAAGTCCCTTGTGGGGCTCTGAACTAGCAGGGAGTAGATTTGAGGATTACCTCCCTCTGCCTCTCCCCGCTCTCCCATCCCTTTCTCTCAGGCTCTTTCAAATAAATAAACAAACATTTTTTTAAAAAAATTAGTTGTCTTTTTAGTCATAACTTCCCTGGGGGCATGGATCTCACGCTGGGAACATGATTAGGAAGAGCAATGCTGAGTAATGTAGAAAGACATTCATCCTGAGGATATCTCCTCAGACTCTGGGAGGTTAAATGGGAAATGCCCTTAACCAGCAACCAGGATGTCTGGGCCCAATCCCTATTGCATCCCAAACTCACTGCATAGCCTTGCTCAGTCTCTCTGGGGGAATTAAGTTCTTCATATGTAATACAAGGGGGCTGATCACCTCTGAGGGCCCCCTCTAACCACAGCACACCCCTTATTAAGCTAAGATCCCATGACAACCCCTCATCCTCCTAAGAATACTTTAGACAGATCCGGGCAGGCATGGGAAGGCTCAGCCATCCTAGCTGGGCGATCCACATGGTGGAGGCAGATTGGGACAGGCACCCAAGGGAGTCCTCAGCCCTCACTAGCCACTGGCTGACCTGGGTGGGAAGGCCCAGCCTCCCGAGGGGCCAGGAGAAACCGAGGCATGAAGAGTGCCAGAGGAGAGAAAGGGCAGGGCGTTGGGTGGAAGGGAAGGGAGCTAACCAAACAGCTTCCTCCCAAACCAGCTCCAGGCCCAGGGCTCAATATTTCACTAAAGGACAAAAGAGCTCTGTGAACATTTCCTGCCCTACTCCAGCCCCCTCCTGTCAGTGACAGCTCAGCTCAGGCTTAGCTCTCTGTTGGCTCCTCAGGCAGTCTTCTCAGGAGAGCTGTGTGTCCAGGCCAGGGCCTGACTAGAATTGCAGGATCCTGTCACACACACCCTGTCAGAGCCCTTAGTATGGCTCTCCAGCCCGGGCAAGTGAGCTAGCTGCCAGCTTCCATGAATAGGAGCCCACGCTTCAACTCTTTTTTCTCCATGCCCCTCCACCTGCCAAAATTCTTTAAAATCTTCCTCCTGGAGTCTCTCCTTGATTGACTTGCCCACACTAAACTTCCTTAACATATCCTAGCTCATGGTCTGCCAGATCATTCTGCCTTCAAATGTTCTGCCTTCTGGACTTCCCCAGATATTTCCAAGAGCATTTCTCCCATGTGTGGGACAGGGTCTTCTTCCAGTTCAGGTGGGTCCCATGCTTTCTTTGTATAGTTTGTTGACTCCTTCATTCCTGAGAGCAGCCAGTGGGAGGTGTCAAGGAAGCTTGATGCCATTTTCTTCTAAGCCCCTTACACCTGCTTCTCCACCATTCTGGGAGAGTCCCTACACCTAAAACCAGGGTTTGCAGGTGTCTCTTATTAGGTGGCTACCCCAATCAGCCCTCAGGATCCTCTCCACCATGGCCAACAAGTAAACCTGAAACCTACCATCAGGGGGAATTCTGCCCATTGGGTAGGTTAATGCTTGTCCCCCAGGAGCCCAGTGCTGGTTCCTTTGGGCTATTCTAGATCACTAGTTATACTGAACTTCTTGGCCTGCATGCAGGCAGGAGGCACCCAAGCAGTCTACCAGTGCCTTACAGGGACTTTCCTGCCTGTGAAGCTGGAGCCCAAACTCAACCACTTACACATTCACCCTGAAGTGGTAGATGCACATTGGTGACAGTATATCCCCCTTGCAATTGCTACCTAGAGGGTCCCAGGTTTCTCCAACAACCAGGGCAACAAGTGTCTCATATTGGAGGTTACAATAGGCAACCCACTGGCCCCACCTTGGCAAGGTAGGACAGTGTGCTCTCTCTCTACCTGTAAGAGAAATATGTACATTTATGCAGGTTAGGGTTTGGGATTATACAGATGCCTTGTTCCCCGCAAGATCTTCCTCCTGTGTCCCAGTATCTCATGACTTCTAGGACCCAGTTCTAGGTGTTTGGCTACCATAACCTTCTCGGCCGGACATGGATGGCTCAATGTCATCACCAGGCCTTTTGTAGCTGGGGCCCTGCAGGCCAAAGAGATGATAGCCAGGCTCCA
>NW_022635140.1:0-2654 GCF_010015895.1 Lontra canadensis | reverse complement strand
TGGGAAGGCCCCAGGTTTGTCCCCATAGTTGCGTGGGGGCCCTGGGTATGGAGAAGCTTCTTCCTATTCTTACCTCAGAGCAGCACTGATCCTGGGTGGCCTCTGACACCTGACCCTTGTCCAGCGAGTTGGAGTCGTTGAAGTCCCCAGCCAGCTCATTCACAATCTCTGGGGTGCAGCTCTGAAAATGCAGTGCCCCATAGACACAGGGCCAAGAGCCATTAGCAGTCTCCCAGGACATTGCCACAAGGGGACACCCCCACTAGACATTGTGTTCTCCAGTTCAGGCTAAGAGGGATGGCTGAAAAGACATTGAGCAAGGAGGTACCATGACTCATGACTACCATGAGCCTTATCATTGTGTCAGCCCTCACCTTCTCATCCTGCCTGCTATGACCTGGGGTATGAACATGACAGATGGGTCCAACCTCCAACACCGGGCAGCTTGCTTCTGCCCAGGAAGGGCATGTCCCTCATCCCCTGTCCCCACTTCTACAAACACACACACACACACACACACACACACACACACACAGGGAGAGAGAGAGAGAGAGACACGTGCGCCCACACAGTAAGGGGCAAGTGGTGTGGGCCCGCTGACGTGGGACCACAGTTGTTGCCGGCTCTCCAGTGGGCTGCCCAGAGCTGCCTTGTGTTACCTGTTGGTGTCTCCCACCCCATGACCAGAAGCTTCGGAAAAGAGGGCTGAAGCACTGTCTGCAACTGCAGTAATGTCTCTGGCTCTGGGCTCCCCTGGGCCCAGCGCCCCCGGAAGTAGGAAGACAACAACTGAACGTCGTGTTCTGTCGAAGGTCTCGACTCAAGTGCGCTGGAGAGCAGGTTGCCCTTTGAAAGTGGGTGCCTGGTTACCAGAGTTCTAAGTTCAGTTGGGGCCTCTCATGAAGGATGGGAGGTCACCCTTTCAGGATTCTAATACCTGGGGCCCTTCGTTCAGTCACACCTCTCCACAGCCCCTTCAGTTGACTCTTGACCTCTCTTCCCCGGGACTGTACACAATGAGCCAAAAATGCCAGAGGCACCATGCTCTGGAAATGGCACTCGGGTCCTCCCTTTCAGGAGACAGAGCTGAAGTCAGACCTTTGTTCTCTTTCTTTTCCCACTTCTGTGTCCTCAGTCATTCTGTGTCTCACCTAGTGCCCACATTCCCAACCTTCATAGTGGGGACCAGGGAGAATCTACTTCCTTGGGACATCTTGGGGTGTATGTAGATCGTATTTGTGGTATGTGTGCGATGGTATCACGGGAATCAGAGGCACACGTTGAAGGCCGGAAGAATTGCAGGAAGGGGTGGGACTTGGCTGGAGGAATGCTGCGAGGAGGCCTGGGTCCTGGCTTTGTGTCGTTTTGGAACCGTCCCTTTCCCTCTTGGCGTCATTACAATGGGGCCCCATGATGGGGTGGAAATGCACGAAGATGCAGACTTTGTCATTCGGTAGTGAAACGGTACAGTTGTTTCCCATATAGATTTAGAATGAGACCTCTTTCCCTCGTTCTGGTCTATGAGGGGAGCAGCCTTCACTGCTGGATGGTTAGCGAGTGGCTTCTGAGCCTCAGGATGTACTCAACGTGATGAAATAGCATGCCTCGTGTTTCTCTAGATCTATCTTTGCTTTCCAGTGGCTCCCAGGGATCCTGACCTGTGGTGGCGGCATCACAGTGCAAGGTCTGGATGGTTAGCGAGTGGCTTCTGAGCCTCAGGATGTACTCAACGTGATGAAATAGCATGCCTCGTGTTTCTCTAGATGTCCTGCAAAGAGTTTCGCACTTCCTAGTTACTTTTCTCGTGTTTCACTTCTCCCTTGTTCCCTTTTTCTTCTCTTACTCTGAAGCGAAAATCAAGCCCAGATGGTTGGGGCTGCCTTCCATCGAGGCTCACGGTGCCAGGAACGGAGGCAGTGGCAAGGCCAACATGCGCCCAGAAACTCAGATTCTGAGTCGAATGGCTCCCCGAATGATGGGTGCTAACTTGGGGGAGAATCCTCTGCTAGTCCAGCCTCGGTCACAACCACGGGCTCAGAAGTATGGTGATGTTGAGGAAGCATGCCAAGTTGTGCCTCCATTCCTCTTCTGCAACAACTGTGGGGCATTCAGTCCATGCATTTGAAGATGCAGGGTATTGGGGCAATGCCGTTCCAGAGGGACAAGAGATTGTTACCTGTCTCCCAGGCCTGAGGCCCTCTCCCTGCCTTCCTCACTACCCTCTGCTCTGCTCCCAGTTGCTCTCCAGCCACACTGGATGCCTCTTTCATCTCCTCCGGCCAACCCAGCTTCTGGTAGTGAGGCTCTAAGGCAGAGGTGCCTTCCTTCTTCATGACACAGGGCAGCCGACTTGTGCGGGACTAGGTCCCTTGTTTTCATTCTGTCCTCAGCACTGTCACCCTAAGTGAGGCCGTTCAGACCTTTCTATCCAGTGACTGTGCAGCCTTCTTTCAGAGCGTTCTTTGTTTGTCACATGGAACACTCGCTCTTTTCTTTCGCATGGCACTGTTTCGTGCGTTGGTCCGTCTCTCGACTGTGGGCTCCCTAAGGGAAGGAGCCCTAGGTATCTCCAATGCCGTGCATGAGTCTACCAAGGTCCTGGGCATGGGGGAGTGCTGTAGTGCAGAGTTTGTGAATGAATAATTGACATGGTC
>NW_022635139.1:0-2656 GCF_010015895.1 Lontra canadensis | reverse complement strand
GGCACAAGTCAGGGCCTGGTTTGGTCCTCGTCTCAACCCTTATCGTGTCCTTCCATATCTCCCCCTTCCTTTTTAAATAAATCAAGCATATGAATTTGTGCTTGAGCATGTGGTCATTGTTATCCTGCACGAATCTGTACAATGCATCATATTAAAACAAAAGCAAGTAATATAATGAGTCCAGTAAACAACCAGAATGAGTGTTACTAGTGCTGCTATTCCTGCTATCAATAGACCCAGAAAACGTTTGACTCATTTGAGCTGCAACTGCATTTTAAGGGCAAACTGATAACCATAATTTGCATACCAAGGTCCTTCTACTTCCACAGGTAATAACATATATGGAGGTTGCATAGTTATAAACACTATCATGGGACCTGTGCCAGATGAAGGCAGGGACACAGGTAGACAATTTGTTAACACACCTTGGTCACAATGGATATTATACAATAGATGTCCCCCTTGGAAAGAGGTGAGAACTATTGATCCCGAACCCACTACCAGTAAAAAGTTCTAGGAACACAGGCCCTCAAAGTCAGATTGAAGTCTTTTGTGGCAGTATAACCATTTCTGGCTATTTGCACTCCGACTGGTCCCAGGGCAGCAACCAGTTTCCAGAGTTCTGCATGAAACATCCCTCTGGCTGTAAGGGGGGAGACGTCTTCTCCTCCTCCACTGATTTCTCCAATTCAGGGTCAGGGTTGTAATTCGTTGCTGCAGGGGCAAGGAGTCGGCACCATCTCTCTGGCATCCAGCGTGGGGTGTCCTCATCCTGTGGAAAAACACAAACAAAACCACATCCTCTGCAAAGGACAGGATCAGGACCCTTCCAAATGTCCGTCAGGGGGTCTTTCCACCTAGCATAAGGAAGAGGAGAAAAGTCTGGATGCCAAAAGCGTTCAACTGCTGTGCGACCTAGATCATTGACATTCAAAAAAATTAAAACATAAAGAGTTAAAGTTAAATGCATATGAGGAGAGTATCTCAGTGTTTTCTTTTAAACCCATAAGCCAAGGCAAATAAAAGTCACTCCCCCAAGCCTTTTACGACTTACTATATACCCTCAGGTTTATCTCCTTTCATGTTCTGGTGTAACCAGATATTTTCACTTTAAGACAAAACTACTCATTCTTTTAGGCCCTCTTTTTTGTGTGTACAGTTAATCTTAGTCTGTCCTGACCATACCTAAAATTCTTTTTCTGAAGATTTCCCCTCACAAACCTTTTACAACTTGCTTTTGCATTCAGTTTTTGTCCCAAGCCATTTCCTTCCAAACAACCATTTCATTTAGGACAAAATTACCTTCTTTTACTTTTAAAAAAATATGTTCTCATTCCTTAAATCTTTCTTACAAAACTCCTACTTTCCTACATACAGGGTTGCTTTCCTTATTTCCATCAGCCTTACAGTTAGCAGAATTTTATACTCTTAGAAATATCTTAATCTCTAGTGAAGACAAAATATAAACCAATTGTGAACAGTTACAACAGAATTTTTTAGAAGGCAAATTATGAAACAGTTAAGCATAAAACATGTTTATTCTTAGTTTCTTTGCAGTAAGAAGTCAAAAGCATAAACCTATATCGAGTATTCAATGCTTTAGCATTTTATTCCATTTGGTTAAGACCTAGATGTCCATAATTTAATTCCATTTGTCATCCAAAAGTCACTCCATCCTCAGGGATGTCTAAAGGGTCTGATTGTGAACCAGTGAGACCAGCGATTAACTCAGGAGAGGGAGGAGGAATATCCGTGCCCAAGTGCTCATATATATCCTCTTGCTCTTCTATTGCCAAATTACAGAGGGAATCCCGAGAGGCTATAGATATTAAATCTATAGAGTGCTGCGGATCTAAAGCCTCCTGAATATCTTCCCAAATTTTCATTGTTCCTTCAGGACAAGCTCATGACCCCCTAATTTTTAATTGATTTTTAATCTCTTGCCCCACTCTCTGCCAGGCTTGCAGATTTACTGTTCCTTCTTTGGGGAACCAAGGGCAGAGATAAAAAACCATGGCAAAAAACTGGTGTAAAGCCTTCTTAGAGACTTTTACCCTTTCTGTTTTAAAAGGGCCTGCAATGCAGTAACAAAAGGATCCTGTTCTAAGGATTGAGAATACCCCATGTTATTTTACTCCTGCTGTCACCCGTCCAACTGGGCTTCTCATACCTGACTATCGACAACGACTTGCCTGTATGGGCACTCCCTTGAAATGTTCTCAGGTCCCTGCTTGGGCGCCACTTGTCATGGCCAGTGTGACAAATGGACCAGGAACGTGAGGGTAAGAGGATGAAGAAAAGAACTTGAGAAGTAGAAAGATGGGGGCAGGAGGAGCACTGAGGAGGATGTCCAACAGTGCTAAGTTTATTCAAAGCATTAAGGCCATATATATAGTGATATTACAATAGGAGAAGCCATACATCTGTGTCTAGTTAAACAACCACGAGTTCCCATAATAAGTTTCACACTTAACCATAAGCAGACCTCGTGACGCCAAATGGCTGATGCCAGTACAATTGTTCTGTAGTGATACAGCAAACCTGAAAGTAATTTATGGGCTGTACTAGGGCAGCAAGGACCAGCCACGAACTTATGACCCTGACCAAATCGTTTCTATCTGACTAGCAAAAGTGTGGGAAGTCATGTAGGAGAGCG
>NW_022635138.1:0-2656 GCF_010015895.1 Lontra canadensis | reverse complement strand
GGCACAAGTCAGGGCCTGGTTTGGTCCTCGTCTCAACCCTTATCGTGTCCTTCCATATCTCCCCCTTCCTTTTTAAATAAATCAAGCATATGAATTTGTGCTTGAGCATGTGGTCATTGTTATCCTGCACGAATCTGTACAATGCATCATATTAAAACAAAAGCAAGTAATATAATGAGTCCAGTAAACAACCAGAATGAGTGTTACTAGTGCTGCTATTCCTGCTATCAATAGACCCAGAAAACGTTTGACTCATTTGAGCTGCAACTGCATTTTAAGGGCAAACTGATAACCATAATTTGCATACCAAGGTCCTTCTACTTCCACAGGTAATAACATATATGGAGGTTGCATAGTTATAAACACTATCATGGGACCTGTGCCAGATGAAGGCAGGGACACAGGTAGACAATTTGTTAACACACCTTGGTCACAATGGATATTATACAATAGATGTCCCCCTTGGAAAGAGGTGAGAACTATTGATCCCGAACCCACTACCAGTAAAAAGTTCTAGGAACACAGGCCCTCAAAGTCAGATTGAAGTCTTTTGTGGCAGTATAACCATTTCTGGCTATTTGCACTCCGACTGGTCCCAGGGCAGCAACCAGTTTCCAGAGTTCTGCATGAAACATCCCTCTGGCTGTAAGGGGGGAGACGTCTTCTCCTCCTCCACTGATTTCTCCAATTCAGGGTCAGGGTTGTAATTCGTTGCTGCAGGGGCAAGGAGTCGGCACCATCTCTCTGGCATCCAGCGTGGGGTGTCCTCATCCTGTGGAAAAACACAAACAAAACCACATCCTCTGCAAAGGACAGGATCAGGACCCTTCCAAATGTCCGTCAGGGGGTCTTTCCACCTAGCATAAGGAAGAGGAGAAAAGTCTGGATGCCAAAAGCGTTCAACTGCTGTGCGACCTAGATCATTGACATTCAAAAAAATTAAAACATAAAGAGTTAAAGTTAAATGCATATGAGGAGAGTATCTCAGTGTTTTCTTTTAAACCCATAAGCCAAGGCAAATAAAAGTCACTCCCCCAAGCCTTTTACGACTTACTATATACCCTCAGGTTTATCTCCTTTCATGTTCTGGTGTAACCAGATATTTTCACTTTAAGACAAAACTACTCATTCTTTTAGGCCCTCTTTTTTGTGTGTACAGTTAATCTTAGTCTGTCCTGACCATACCTAAAATTCTTTTTCTGAAGATTTCCCCTCACAAACCTTTTACAACTTGCTTTTGCATTCAGTTTTTGTCCCAAGCCATTTCCTTCCAAACAACCATTTCATTTAGGACAAAATTACCTTCTTTTACTTTTAAAAAAATATGTTCTCATTCCTTAAATCTTTCTTACAAAACTCCTACTTTCCTACATACAGGGTTGCTTTCCTTATTTCCATCAGCCTTACAGTTAGCAGAATTTTATACTCTTAGAAATATCTTAATCTCTAGTGAAGACAAAATATAAACCAATTGTGAACAGTTACAACAGAATTTTTTAGAAGGCAAATTATGAAACAGTTAAGCATAAAACATGTTTATTCTTAGTTTCTTTGCAGTAAGAAGTCAAAAGCATAAACCTATATCGAGTATTCAATGCTTTAGCATTTTATTCCATTTGGTTAAGACCTAGATGTCCATAATTTAATTCCATTTGTCATCCAAAAGTCACTCCATCCTCAGGGATGTCTAAAGGGTCTGATTGTGAACCAGTGAGACCAGCGATTAACTCAGGAGAGGGAGGAGGAATATCCGTGCCCAAGTGCTCATATATATCCTCTTGCTCTTCTATTGCCAAATTACAGAGGGAATCCCGAGAGGCTATAGATATTAAATCTATAGAGTGCTGCGGATCTAAAGCCTCCTGAATATCTTCCCAAATTTTCATTGTTCCTTCAGGACAAGCTCATGACCCCCTAATTTTTAATTGATTTTTAATCTCTTGCCCCACTCTCTGCCAGGCTTGCAGATTTACTGTTCCTTCTTTGGGGAACCAAGGGCAGAGATAAAAAACCATGGCAAAAAACTGGTGTAAAGCCTTCTTAGAGACTTTTACCCTTTCTGTTTTAAAAGGGCCTGCAATGCAGTAACAAAAGGATCCTGTTCTAAGGATTGAGAATACCCCATGTTATTTTACTCCTGCTGTCACCCGTCCAACTGGGCTTCTCATACCTGACTATCGACAACGACTTGCCTGTATGGGCACTCCCTTGAAATGTTCTCAGGTCCCTGCTTGGGCGCCACTTGTCATGGCCAGTGTGACAAATGGACCAGGAACGTGAGGGTAAGAGGATGAAGAAAAGAACTTGAGAAGTAGAAAGATGGGGGCAGGAGGAGCACTGAGGAGGATGTCCAACAGTGCTAAGTTTATTCAAAGCATTAAGGCCATATATATAGTGATATTACAATAGGAGAAGCCATACATCTGTGTCTAGTTAAACAACCACGAGTTCCCATAATAAGTTTCACACTTAACCATAAGCAGACCTCGTGACGCCAAATGGCTGATGCCAGTACAATTGTTCTGTAGTGATACAGCAAACCTGAAAGTAATTTATGGGCTGTACTAGGGCAGCAAGGACCAGCCACGAACTTATGACCCTGACCAAATCGTTTCTATCTGACTAGCAAAAGTGTGGGAAGTCATGTAGGAGAGCG
>NW_022635137.1:0-2656 GCF_010015895.1 Lontra canadensis | reverse complement strand
GACGACTAGGGCAGGGGCGCGTGCTCCACTCTGAGAAAGGAGCCTGGGCAGAAGTCAGGCCTGTCCTGTGCTTCTAGGCTCAAGGTGACAGCAGCTCCTTGGCCACCTGTCCCTGGGGCAGCCTTAGCGGGTCCACCAGGAGCCCGACCCTGAACTCCCAGAAACAGCTCCCCGGCCGAACGGGCAGTCGGCTACCGACTTCCTCCAGGATGGGGCAGCGTTTGCGGTGACATGGGTGTCCGGGGAAGGAATGAGGACGGTCTCCCAGAGGCTCACCATCCCAGGAGGCGGCCTTGTGGAGTGCTCCTGTCGCCTCTCCTCTCGTCTGGGGAAGGCAAAGGCTTGTTCCTGAGTTCGCCTGAACTGGAGAGTAATAGGCCAGGACCTGGCTAACCCGGGGGCTTCCAGTCTGTGTCGAGTGCCACGCCGGTCGTCTCACGCTGCTACAGAGACGAGGCTGCGTCTTCTGACGTGAGCGAGGCTGTATGAGCCCAGGGCGCGAACCCGGGCCCCAGGAAAGCCAGGCCTAAGTTGTAACAACTCTCCCGCAACACTTCTTCCCTTACGCGAGAGAGCGAACGCCCAAAGCCTTGCTGGGGAAGCGGCAGCGAAGGGCGGTTCGCACCAAGCGAGAAAACCTCGGGAAAGCTCAGCGTTCGCTGAGAAATAAGAGTAGCGTTGTTTGGAGGGTTACTGACTCCTCTCCTCTCGTCTGGGGAAGCACGGGCCTGTTCCTGAGGGCGCCTGAACGGGAGAGGAAAAGGCGAGGAAGCACTGCCTAACCAGGGAGCAACCAATATGTGCGCACGCTGCTACAGGGACGAGGCTGCCTCTTCTGAGGTGGGCGAGGCAGTATGAGCCCAAGGCGCAAACCTGGGTCCCGGGAAAGCAAAGCCTAAGTGGTACCAATTCTCCAGCAACTCATCTTCACTTCCGCGAGAGAGCGAACGCCCAAAGCCTTGCTGGGGAAGCGGCAGCGATGGGCGTTTCGCACCAAGCGGGAAAACCTCTGGGAAAGCTCAGCCTTTGCTGAGAAATAAGAGTACCGTCGTTTGGCGTGTTACTGACGCCTCTCCTCTCCTCCGGGGAAAGCACGGGCCTGTCCCTGAGTGCGCCTGAACGTGAGAAGAAAAGGCGAAGCCCTGGTTAACCCAGGAGCAACTAATAGGTGCGCACGCTGCTACAGGGACGAGGCTGCATCTCCTGACGTCTGCGAGGCAATGGGAGCCCAGGGCGTGAACCTGGGCCCTGGAAAGCTATGCCTAAGAGGCACCAGCTCCCTCGAAGCTCCTCTTCTTCCCTTACGCGAGAGAGCGATCGCCCAAAGCCTTGCTGGGGAAGCGGCAGCGAAGGGCGGTTGGCTCCAAGCAGGAAAACCTCTAGGAAAGCACAGCATTCGCTGAGACATAAGAGTAGCATCATTTGTTGTGCTTCTGTCTCCTCTCCTCTCCTCTGGGGAAGCACGGGCCTGTTCCTGAGTGCGCCTGAACAGGAGAGGATAAGGCCAGGCCCTAGCTAACCCGGGAGCTGCCAGTCTGTGCAGAGTGCCACCCAGGGAAACGCACGTTGTTGCAGAGAGGAGGCTGCATTTCCTGACCTCTGCGAGGCAATGTGATCCCAGGGTGTGAAACTGGATCCCGGGAAAGCAAGGCCTAAGTGCTACCAACGCTCCCGCAACCCTCCTTCCCTTACGCTGAGAGAGCGATCGCCCAAAGCCGTGCCGGGGAAGCGGCAGGGAAGGGCGGTTCACACCAAGCGGGAAAACCTCTGGGCAAGCACAGCATTCGCTCAGACATAAGAGTCGGTTCGCTTGGAGTGCTCCTGTCTCCTCTCTTCTTGTCTGGGGAAAGCACGGGCCTGTTCCTGCGTGCGCCTGAACGGGAGAGGAAAAGGCGCGGAGGCCCTGGCTAACCCGGGAGCAACCAATATGTGCGCACGCTGCTACAGGGACGAGGCTGCCTCTTCTGAGGTCGGCGAGGCAGTATGAGCCCAAGGGGCAAACCTGGGTCCCGGGAAAGCAAAGCCTAAGTGGTACCAAATCTCCAGCAACTCATCTTCACTTGCGCGAGAGAGCGAACGCCCGAAGCCTAGCTGGGGAAGCGGCAGCGAAGGGCGTTTCGCAGCAAGCGGGAAAACCTCTGGGAAAGCTCAGCATTCGCTGTGAAGTAGGAGTCGGGTCGTTTGGCTGTTGCTGCTTGACTGAGCCAAGTGTTCCGCAGCGCGGTTGGTGAAAACACCCGAGAGCTAAACGCTCTTTGCCCGGACATCCCCTCTGCCCTAGAGAGAATCGTGGTGACTCCTGTGGAAACAGCCTTAAGGAGAGGGACACGCCTGTCACCACGGTCCACAGGAGCATGTTCGGGGAGAGCCCGGCACGCCGCCCCGGGAGAACAGAGGAGCCGTTGGCAGTGCTGTCGGGAAACTGACGCGAAGCAGGAGAGCCTGCCCTCTGAGGAACAGCGGGCGGGTGGCAAGACAAGTGTCACCCACTCCCTCTGCGGAGAGACAGAAGCCTGGCTGCCCAGGAAACACCAGGGGACGACTAGGGCAGGGGCGCGTGCTCCACTCTGAGAAAGGAGCCTGGGCAGAAGTCAGGCCTGTCCTGTGCTTCTAGGCTCAAGGTGACAGCAGCTCCTTGGCCACCTGTCCCTGGGGC
>NW_022635136.1:0-2659 GCF_010015895.1 Lontra canadensis | reverse complement strand
GAAGAGAAAGCTTCTAAACCCACTTGCTAAGGCCAACATTACCCTGATACAAAAATAAACGAGGACACCCCAAGAAAAGAATCTTACAGCCCAATATCCCTGATAACCATGGATGCAAAAATGTTCAACAAAATACTAAAAACCCAATGCAAGTTCACCAATATGCTGAGATGATCGTATACTATGATCAAGCGGGATCTTGCAGGAATGGAACGATAGTATATAGGTGCACATCAATCACAGTGATATAGCACACTAACAAAATAAAGAATAAAAATGATGTGATCATCTTGAGATGCAGGGAAGCATTTGACAAACTTTAATATCCGTTTGCAATCAAAATTCTCAACAGAGTACGTAGACCAGGAACATACCTCAACACCAAAAAAGCCATATCTGGGCCACCTGGGTGGCTCAGTGGGTTAAAGCCTCTGCCTTAAGCTCAGGTCATTATCCCAGGGTCCTGGGATCGAGCCCCGAATCGGGCTCTCTGCTCAGCAGGGAGCCTGCTTCCCCCTCTCTCTGCCTCTCTGCCTACTTGTGATCTCTCTCTCAAATAAATAAATAAAATCTTAAAAAAAAAAAAGGCCATATGTGACAACCACACAGATTACATCACATCCCATACTGAAAAGTTTTAGCTGTTACTATTTCCTCTAAGATCGCCAAAGTTAGGAACACTGCCACTCTTTCCTTGCCACTTTTACTGAACACAGTATTAAAAATCCAAGGCAGAACAATTATGCAAGAAGATAATCAGAAGGCATCAAAACTGGAAAGAAAGAAGTAAAATGGTCACTATTTGCAGATGATACAGAATATAAGGAAAACCTCAAAGAAACCAGTGAAAAATTGTTCAAACTATGACTAAATTCAGTAAAGGGACAGGATACAATATCACTACCCCAAAACCTGCTGCGTTTCCATACGCTAATAACGAATCATCAGAAAATAAATTAGGAAGATCATCCCACCTGAAGTTGCATCAAAAAGAATAAAATACCCAGGAATAAACTTCACCAAGAGGTAAAATCTTGTATAATGAAAACTACAAGACAGTAAGGAAAGAAACTGAAGGCAACACACATAAACTAAAAGATATCGCATATTCATGGGTGAGAAGAATTAATAGTGGTAAAATGTCCATACTTCCCTAAACCATCTACATTGTAATTCCTATCAAAATTCTAAGGACATTTTTCACAGAAAGAGAACAAAAGGATCTAAAAATTTGTATGATGCCACAAAAGACTCTGAATACCAGAGCAATCTAGAGAAAGAAGAACCACACTAAAGGCATTGCGCTTGCTCATTTCAGACTAATGACAAAGCTTGATGATCAAAACAATCTAGCATTGTCATAAAAACAGACACACACATCACCAGAAGACAGGAGAGAGCCCAGAAGTAAACACACACATCTATGGTCCGGGAACTTATGACAAAGGAGCCAAGAATAAACAAGGGGGGAAAAAACCGTCTCTTTCATCAATGGCGCTGGGAACACTGGAGAGCCGCATGCAAAAGAACAAAACTGCACCATTCTCTTACACTGTACACAAAAATTAACTCAAAATGGGTCAAATACTTGAATATAAGTCCTGGAACTATAAAACTTGTAGCAGAAAACACAGGGTTTGGAAAGATCCTTGACGTAGGTCTTGGTAGTGGTGCTTTTAAGCTGATACCAAAGTAAAAACAAAGAAGCAAAGTGTGGGCCTACATCAAACTATAAAATGTCCAAACAACAAAGGAAACCATCAACAAAATAAAACGGTAACCTAAGGTAAAACATTTGTAAATTATATATCCAGTAAGGGGTTAATATTTAAAATATAAAGAACTCATGCAACTCAACAGCAAAACAAAACAAAACACACAAAAGCACCAAAAACTCCACAAGTAATCTAATGTAACAGCAGCAGATCCAAATAAACATTTTCCTAAAGAAGAAATACAGATGGTCTACACGATCATGAAAAGATGCTCAACATCATTAATCATCAGGGAAATGCAAATCAAACCAGAATGAGGCACTACTTCACACCTGTCAGAAGGGCCATTATCAAAAACACAAGAAATAGCAAGTTTTGGTGAAGATATGGACTAGAGGAAAACTCGAGTGCAAAATTACTAGGAGTATAAATGGGCGCGGCCACTATGGAAAACAGTACAGAAGTTCCTCAAAAAAATGAGAAACAGAACAACCAAAGGAGCCAGGAATTCCCTTTCTGAGCATTTATCTGAAGGAGATGAAAACACTAACTCACAAAGGTATATTCACCCCTGTGTACACTGCAGGATTATTTACAACAGTGAAAATAAAGGAACAACCTAAATGCCATCAGTGGATGAATGAATAAGGAAACTGTGGTCGATAAACACAGTGGAATCCTACTCAGCCATAATAAAGGATGAAATCTTTCGATTTGCAACGTGGTGGCCCTTGAAGGCATTATGCTAAGTAAAACAGGCCAGACAGAAAGACCAATACTAGAAATCACATGTAGAACCTTAAACAAAACAAAAACAAAAATATGAGCTCACAGACAGAACAGATGGGGGGTGGCAGAAGTTTGGGGTTGGACGTGGGAGAAATGGGTGAAGGGGTCAAAAGGAAAAAAGAAAACAAGCCCAAATATAGCATCTTTTTTTTTTT
>NW_022635135.1:0-2660 GCF_010015895.1 Lontra canadensis | reverse complement strand
CAGTGGGAAAAAAGACCATCTCTTCAATAAATGGTGCTGGGAAAACTGGGCAGCTATATGTAGAAGAATGAAACTCGACCATTTTCTTTTTTTTTTTTTTAAGATTTTATTATTTGACAGACAGAGATCACAAGTAGGCAGAGAGGCAGGCAGAGAGAGAGGGAGGGAAGCAGTCTCCCTGCTGAGCAGAGAACCCAATGCGGGGCTCGATCCCAGGACCCTGAGATCATGATCTGAGCTGAAGGCAGATACTTAACCCACTGAGCCACCCAGGCACCCCAAATGGATCCATTTCTTATTCAGCCACTGGGGTACAGAAGACATGTCTTACAGCAACTCTGCATGTTTCTCTCCTCAGTTTTATGCAGTGTGTGTCAGAGAAAGGTGTTCTGGGAACCCTAGATTTCTTAGAAGGGGTATGCAGAGTAGGGGATCACTGAGAAGACTGACCTTATCCACTTTCTTATTATCTTATTGCTTAGAATTCCCAGAAGCCTCCAGGAAATGGAGCATCTCACTCGTCAACAAAAGCTCTACAATCAGTGAGTAACCAAGAGCTCAGAACCCAGCAGAAAAGAGTATGAGGCTAGGGTTTTCTCTCATCATCTAAGGCTGTGGGCTTTAAGTCTCCTTCAGGAGATCACTTGACTCTTCCAAGGAAAGTCCTTGGTTTGAGGATCAAGGATGGGAAAGAGGTAGGTTCTGAGCATGGGGAGAGATGTGCATTCTCGGAAATGTGGCCATTTCAAAGATGGCAGAGCCAAGGCTTTGATGGGAGGACCATCGCTCATTCCTATACAGTGTCTTCTGACTTTGCTCTAATCCACGTGCATAACCTTAGTCCCCTATTGTCCACTGCCTCTTCTTATCACTGCAGTCCCATCCTCATGCTGTAATTCTCTTTCCCCTCACTTTTCCTGGAAAAATTATCCACTTCCCTCAAGACAGAAACCTTAAAAGATTCCCTGAGTATAGGTCTGATATCTCCACTGGGTCCACCTGACTCTAGCTCTCTGTTCCATTCCTGAGGCCAGCAAGTTCCTTCTAAGACCCCTATGAGATTCATCATCATCTTCTGTTCAAAATCCCTCTGGGTTCCCCATCACTCTTAGGATTATAGCCCGGGATTCTCAGCTTGATGTTTAATACTTTTGGATCCAGTGCCCTTAGATCAGCCACTGTTGATCCCTCCAGTCATGTTTTCATTCCTCATGCAAATCTCAGCCACAAAGAGTCAGATGAAGCTCTCCTGAGTCTCTGGCATCTCCTCACTCTGCATCCAAGCCACTTGGTCTGCTTTTCCTTCCCTTTCCTCATAGCCTCAGTCCCTCAAGAAAGCCTTTTCTGACGCTGGGTTGTATAGTTTCCTCTGTCCTATGGACTATTATAGCAATGTGTATTAAAACATTAATGTGTATTAAAACACGTACCTTTCTGATGCGTATGGCTGAGCACTTGGCGAGTCTAGAGCTACCGCGTGTGGGGTGCTTATCATATGCAAGCAGTGTGCTTTATGCTGTTATTACTGTTATTGGTTTAAATTGCACATTAATCTGTGATGCATTATAATTATTTTCATTGGACAGATGGGAAAACTGGCCCATAGGTATTAAGTCTATTGACAGGGGCCCCACATCTAATTACTGATGGATCTGGGGTTGAAATCTAGACAGCCTGACTCTGTAGTTCATGTCCTCCTTCTTCTTCTTTTTAAAAAAGATTTTATTTATTTATTTAACAGAGAGAAAGAGAGAGAGAGAGAGAGAGAGAGAGAGATCAATCACAAGTAGGCAAGAGAGGCAGGCAGAGAGAGAGGAGGAAGCAGGCTCCCTGCTGAGCAGAGCGCCTGATGTGGGGCTCGATCCCAGGACCCTGAGACCATGACCTGAGCCGAAAGCAGAGGCTTTAACCCACTGAGCCACCCAGGCGCCCCTCATGTTCTTCTTATAGCCATGGGATTCTGCCTCAAATGTCCATGCATTCAGGAAAGGAGCAGGAACAGGACTAGGGGAGATGGTCTTATCTCTTTAAACTTTCACTTTTTGATTCCCAGAGTCTTCTAGGACTATCACCATCTCTGCAAAGAGGCCAGAGTCTCCAATTGGTGAGTAAGTGGTCTTCTCTGGACCCTCTTCATTCCCACCCCTGTGTCTCCCCCTAAATTTGACTGCTTTCCCTGTACAGAAGTTACAGCTTTATGGCTTTGGGTCCTGGTTTATAAAATATTAAGGGGAAGGTAAATATCAGGACTTGGAACTCAGAATTGGGCAACGAGATCAGGTGGGAAGGTTGAGATAAATTTAGACAGCCCAACTCTGTAGTTCATGCTCTTATAGCCATGGGATTCTGCCTCAAAAGTGCACGCATTCAGCAAATGGGCAGGAACAGGGCTAGGAGATGGTCTTGTCCCTTTAAACTTTCTCTTTTTGATTCCTAGAGTCTTCTAGGACTATCATCATCTCTGCAAAGAGGCCAGAGTCTCCAACTGGTGAGTAAGTGGTCTTCTCTGGACCCTCTTCATCCCCTCCCCCTAATATTTTATGAACCAGGACCCAAGTCCATAGAGCTGTAGCTTCTGTACAAGGAAAGCAGTCAGTTTTAGGGGAAGACACAGGGGAGGGGATGAAGAGGGTCCAGAGAAGACCACTTACTCACCAGTT
>NW_022635134.1:0-2661 GCF_010015895.1 Lontra canadensis | reverse complement strand
CATGAAACTCAGAACTTGGCCCACTGGACAGAGGGCAGTAGGACAGCGGGCCAGAGGGGTGACAGAGGGATGGAGAGGAACGGCATGATCAACAGAGGCCAGCCAAGGCAGCACTGATGCTGAATGTGAGAGGGTGGGCTGGGGACACACTGTGAAAATGGCTTCACAAGCAGGAAGCAAGCCCAGCTCAGCACAAAGCAAAGTGCTGAGCAGGAACCTGCTGGGACCAGGCTGGACACTAAGGTGAGCTGAAAATGGCTGCGGGACCCAGTGCAGTCTGAATCTCACCCATGCCTCTTACAGGCTGGGTGACCCTGGACCAGTTATGCTACGTCCTTTAATGTTTCCTAAAGGGTATATTCACTCCATAACCCTGAGCCATGTTCTCATTTGGATGCGGATCCAATGGTGCCCACAATCTACAGGGATCCAATATATACAACTAGGACAGCCTGGAGGAGGGTGGGCAACTCAGGTTGGACAGGGGGTTAAGAAGGAGTGAGGAAGAAGTCATTCCCACACTTGAGGCATGGGTTGGTACTGACCAGAGACACTGGGTAAGAGACGGTGTCCTAAGACTGCTGTAAGACTAGCCGGGTCCAGGCAAAGCACCTAACAGTGCGTAGATGTAACCCATCTGTAAAAGGGGGGTGGGGGTGGTGGTTTCAGCTGGTTGAGCATCTGACTCTTCGTTTTGGCACAGGTCATGATCTCAGGGTCCTGGAATCAAGCCCCACCTGACTCCACACTCAGTGGGGAGTTTGCTTGAGATTCTCGGTCCCTCTTCCTGGCCCATTCACCTGTGTCTGCATGTGTTCTGTGGTGCGCTCTTTATCTCTCTCTCTCAAATAAATAAATCTAAAAAAAAAAAAGGAAGTCAGGAAGGACCAGGAGACCTGCTGTTAAGGTCCCAAAGATGCTACCCTCCTCAACTAGCCTCAGGAAATAAAGTAAGTGGATGCCCAGGAGCCTCCTGGACACAGAACTTTCCAAAGCAAAGTTTTCAATTTCGTACTGGAGAAAAGGGTGCTGTGCAAATTCAAGACAAAAAAGCCGACCAGGGTGGGGTGGGGGATGAAGGTGGGTTTGGACAAGGTTGGCCCTGTAGGGCTCTGGCCACTAAATGACCACTGCCCAAGCCAGGAGCCTGGAGTCTGTGCAGCCAGTCCTTCTGCTTCCTGAGGCTTCCACATCATGGCCTCACCCTGAAGCTTCCTCCGGGAAGCTTCTTACCCAGGGAGGCCACCTGTGAGCACCCCACCCCCCCACACACACCCCAGCTCCTGCCCCTCCATCCAGCTGGAGGGAAGGATCCCCAAGCCTGCTCTCTCTGGTCTCTCCTGCACAGAGAGGGGTATGTGGCCCAGGAAAGGAGGGTCCCTGAGGATAGCTGAATCCCTGGCCCGAAGACAGCTGGCTTCAGATTGTGGGGTTTCTGTGCTCTAGGCACAGCAGTTCCTAGAAGAAACAGGGTAGGGAGCTCCAAGGGGGAGGGGAGTCCCGGGAGTCTGGGACAGCAAATGCCAGTGGCCCCCAAATGGAAGGGTTTCAGTGACTCCAGAGGTGAGAGGGGCCAGAGGTCAGGCCTGGAGGTGGACAAGGACCTGTGGGGTAGGGGGCCGGAGATGGAAGTGATCCCAGGGTGGTCGCAGCCCCAAAGTGGAGGGGTGGGGGTGGGGGGAAGGGGTCCATGGGACAGAAAGGAATGGTACCCTGGGGCTCCTGGGTAAAAGGCACTGGAGGTGGAGGGGGCCCAGGCTGCGCGGGCAGAGCCAGCTCCCCTCGGGCTGGGGAGCCCGGCGAGTCTGAGGGACAAAATTTTCCACCAAGTTCTGGAAAAGAAGCCTGTCAGCACAGGCGTCTCTGCGGGGGGCAGACGAGCCCAGTGGTGCTGGGCCCCTCGATGTCAGTAGGGCCCCACGATTTCCCTGGGTACCAAGAAGTGGAGCAAGGGCTCTGTGGCAAGGGCTGTAGGGGCCTAGCAGCACCCAGGCCGCCAGGAACCTGTCCGCCCGGCCCGCCTCCCGCTCCAGCAGACGCAGCAGCAGGTGGCAGCGGGCAGGAGCGCCCCAGACTCCCTCCCTCCCTAGCGCCCCTACCCCCGCCTGAGCCCCTCAGTACCTGAGTCAGCGGGTCTCCGATGCCATCTCCCGCTCCCTCCTCGGGCAGCCCAGAACCCCCGCCTCCCCGGGAGGCGCTACTTGCCCAGCGAGTTCGCTGGGCCCGCAGAAGGCATTGGGCGGGTCAGGCAGGTGCGAGAGCGCGCTGCTGGGGTGCAAACCTCCGCAGGCCCGTGCGCCCTCGCCCCGCCTCCTGTTCTGTCCTGTCCCTGGAGGGGGCTGGCCGCGCGCCCTGCCGGCTCCTGCCGCTGTTCTGCCAGGCTGACTCCCGGACCCCCGTCCCCCGCCCAGTCTCCCGCCTCGCCGCTGCTGCTTGAGCTCCATGCTTGCCCCGCTGCCGCTCCTGGGCGGCTCGCCCGCCAGCCGGGGCCCCGGTGCGGTGTGGCTGGCCCTTTTCTCTCCTCAGGGCACAGTGGAGCCGCAAGAGAAGGCCTGAGGAGAACTTCCGGTCCGCCCAGCCCCCATGGACACCCGACAGGGGCCTCTCTACCTGGTGGGCTCCACTCGTGGCCATCTTGGAACCCCCGGAACCCCCTTCAGA
>NW_022635133.1:0-2661 GCF_010015895.1 Lontra canadensis | reverse complement strand
TTTATAATAACCAAAAGAGGTAAAAGCAATCCAAATATCTATTTACACGTGAATAGAGAACTAAAAGTAGAATACTATTCAGCCTTTAAAGAGGCAGGAAATTCCGACACCTGCTACCTGTGTAAACCTTAAAGACACTATGCTTAGTGAAATGAGACAGTCACCAGAAGACAAAAACCCCAATACTTCACCATTCTACTTATAAGAGGTACCTAGAGTAGTTAAATTCAAAAAGACAGAAAGTAGAATGCTGATTGATGGGCCGCAGTGAGGGGGAAATGACAGGTTCTCCCATGGGTACAGAACTTCTGTTTTGCAAGATGGAAAGAGCTCTGGAGACTGGTGGCACAATGTAAATGCACTGAACACTACTGAACTGCACACCTAAAAATGGTTGACAGTAAACTTTATGTTATATGGGTTCTATCGCAACATAAAAAAAAGAAGTTGAATGCAATGGGATGATCCTATGTAGCTGTTAGCAGTTGTTGTTGTCTTGCACATCAATATGAACACTGATTTGAGTATAGTGTTAGAGATATAAAAATAGTTGCCAGAGAAAGTACACGATGCCTAGTTAAATTTGAATTCAGATAAAAATGGATAATTGTGAGTATACAGATATCCCAAGTATTGCATGGCACATGCTTATACTAAAAATAACATTTGTCCTTTATCTGAGAAGTATATATAACTGTGTACTCCGTGTTTTTATTTGCTATATATGGAGATTCTAATACAAATGCACATGTTCACGATGCCTTGCCATAAAGAGTGCATGCTGTTCTATGTAGAAGAAATGTAGTATCTAATATTTGAGTATTTAGAATTGTAAAGTAAGGGTACATCTGAGATGTCCAGTGACATTCTGAGTACACTACGTGGCCCTGGTAAATAATAGATATTTATTATTCATTATATTCCTATAAATAATAATTCCAACTTCTAGTCTTTACTCTGGTTTCTCAGTCACTCTCCTATGGCATGTGAAGTATTTACAGATCTAAACCTATTTGCCTCATTTTGAAATATGATTTTTTTGGTAGAGATAACAACCTAAAACTATGTCCTGAAGAAAAAAAAAAAACTATTACCTGAGATGTAAAGTAATTGCTTTACACATGGACATACACACACACATACACAGACACATTTCTGTGACCAAATAAAGCTATTAAATGGTGAGTCAAATCAGTTAAACTTTGCACCTTAAAGAACTGGAGCATCAACAGCAAATTAAGCCAACCCCACAAACAAGATGGGAAATAATCAAGATTAGAGCAGAGATCAATGAGATAGAAACTAGAGATAGAGAAGAACACATCAATGAAACTAGAAGCTGGTTTTTTGAAAGAATCAATAAGATCGATAAACCATTATCCAAACTAATCCAAAAGAAAAGAGAGAAGACCCAAATGAATAAAATTATAAATGAAAAGGGAGAGATCACGACTAACACCAAGGAAATAGAAACAATCATCAGAAATTATTATCAACAGTTATATGCCGATAAGTTAAGCAACCTAGATGAAATGGATGCATTCCTGGAAACCTATAAACTTCCAAAACTAAATCAGGAAGAAACGGACAACCTGAAGAGACCAACAGCTAGTAACGAGACTGAAGGAGTGATCAAAAGCCTCCCAGAAAACAAGAGCCCTGGACCTGATGGGTTCCCTAGGGAATCCTAACAAACTTTCAAAGAAGAAATAATACCCATTCTCCTAAAGCTGTTTCAAAAAATTGAAGCAGAAGGAAAACTTCCGGAATTTCTTACGAAGCCAGCATTACCGTGCTCCCCAAAGCAGGCAAAGATCCGACCAAAAAGGAGAATTTCAGACCAATGTCCCTGATGAACATGGATGCCAAGATTCTCAACAAGATCCTCACTAATAGGATCCAACAGTACGTTAAAAAGTTAATCCACATGACCAGGTGGGATTTATCCATGGGTTGCAAGCGTGGTTCAACATTCACAAATCAATAAATATGATAGAACAAATCAATGAGAGAAGAACCACATGGTCCTCTCAATTGATGTAGAAAAAAAGCATCTGACGTGATAAACTTTGGGAAATTATATACTGATTCTTAATCACTGTCACCCTAACTCAGATTAGTCAATCAGACAAAACAGTCATTTACAAATAAAGGACAGCAAAAAACACATGACATTTATGATCAGAACGTCTGTGTTTGAATATAGCCTTTGCCACTTTTTGGCATTTTTTGGTTCTTGGACAGGTCATACAGCCTCTTCAGTAACGTTGATAAGAATAATAATACCTACTTTTGGGGATCACTGTAAAAATTATAACGGAGTACAAAATCACATATCAACCTATCTCATGATAGGAAAACATGTAGTAAGGTATTAGGACATGACTAATTTGACAGGAATAAAGAAAGGCGGGCTTGACAGGCGGCTGGAGTGATACCAATGGAGGGTGGGAAGAAGTAGAAAGAAGGTTCTCAGGAAGCAAAGAGGAGAAATAGACATGAAAAGGCAGAAATGCATGGAAAGGATGATGATGACAAATCACGGGCTTTCTGTGTATTTCTTGGTCTTTCTCACTTTTGACAAAACAAGTTAATAGAGAAAGAGAATCAGTTATTATGAATAAAGGAATTGAGGGGCACTTGGGTAGCTCAGTCCGATAA
>NW_022635132.1:0-2662 GCF_010015895.1 Lontra canadensis | reverse complement strand
TACTTGTATTTTAATTATGGGCATATCCTACATTCTTCTGAAATGGCAGACGTTAAAGGCCCAAAGTACCCTTTAGGAAATACATATGAATCAAACACTTGTTAATTTCACTTTCCTGGCTTTTTATTGAGTACTGTCGATAAGCTAAGAAGGTATCTTTGATTGCTGGTAGCCACTGGTCTAAATTAGCTGCATTCAGACTGTGGAGACAATTTGGTTTATTTCCAAAGTAGCCATCCCTTAATCTTTTATAACAGCAGTTCTCAAACTTTCTGGTCTCAGGACCCTTTTTAAGGATTACTGAGAACCCCATGAGCTTTGGTTTATATGAGCTATATCTACTAATACATATCAGACTAGAAATAAAAACTGAGAAATTGTTATGTATAAGGACCTAACAGGTGAACATTCCATTAGCCACCAGAGCTATGTTACTATTCTTTGTCATGTAGTTTCTGGAACAATCCATATACGCTTCTGAGAGAATGAGAGTGAAAATGGTAAATAACAACCAAATATTATTATAAACATAGTTTCAACATGACGGGGGCCTTGGAAAGGTCTTAGGGACCCCTAGAGGCTTCTAGACCACATTTTGAGAACTGCTGACTTAGAGAAGCCAAATTATATTATTCCACTAACATTTCTCTTTATCTTCAAAATGAGTAGATGTCTATTTTACCTTCTAAGGTTAATATAACCTTCCTTGCATTTTAGGCCTGGGAGTCTGTAATCCAGGGTATTCTTCAGATCTGATTAAATATTCACTCTCCATCTCTGCCTTAGGACCCTATCTGCTCCTCAGTTGATAGCATTTGGATTTTGTCCTTCCTCTTCTCTTCTCCTTCTTGCTATTTTTCTTCTTTGCTCAGTTTGATTTTCCAAGTTTTTGTGCCCTCAGAACTTAGCTTTTATTACTATAATCAGCTACTATCTTTTCAATTTTTAACTGTTATCAGTAATGTTAACTCCCCACAAATATCTGACTGAAAGAATCATGGTAGAACTATTTGCTTAAATGTTCTAGTTTTCTAAGTGTTTGACCAGCCTATAAAAAAACAATAATGTATTGTGGAAATTTAACCATCGCACTGCTTTGCTTATCAACATAAATTGCCAAGATGACCAAACAGAATGGTTTCTTCAGGTATTTCTCAGAATTTAGCAACAATTTACTCAAAAAGTATATAAATCTAACACAATAAAACAACATGTTTTCACTACTTATTGGAATCTTAAATAACTGACTACACATAATGATTTCAGAGATCACAGATATTTTAGGTCGGTTTTAATCACACAGTGAATAGGTTTTAGTGTTTTAAATGAAAGTGTCTCTTGCCAATGGTATTTCGAAAACTCATTTTGGAATTTTAGACCTTAAAAAGAAGTAAGACCTTGGATAGCTGCAAATCCAACCAAGTTGTTTTACGAATGAGGTGATAGAGAGCTGAATTGTTTATGTGACTGGCTAGTAACTCTGGGCAAGTGGCTAGGTGACTACTAGCTTTTCTCTTTCACTTTAGGAGGTTGCCTTTAGTAATAAACTATTTGAATTGAAGAGATTCTAGAGATGATTGAATTCAACCTCATCATTTTATAGATGCAAAAACAGGCAGGATATAGTTTAAAAATGATATATGCTAAAGCATCTTGCACAATATATGGTACACAGTAGAAATTCAATAACTATCAATTTCAGACCCTAGATGTTCTAACACCTACCTACCTGGTGTCGTATATCTATTTGGAATAAAAAGCCCAACTGAGGATCGAATCTGATCTTATATAAGCAGTGCTTATTTTATTTTTATTTTATTTTATTTTAAAGATTTTATTTATTTATTCGACAGAGAGAGAGAGAGAGAAAGAGGTCATAAGTAGTCAGAGAGGCAGGCAGAGAGAGAGGAGGAAGCAGGCTTCCCGCTATGCAGAGAGTCCGACACGGGGCTCAATCCCAGGACCCCGAGATCATGACCTGAGCCAAAGGCAGAGGCTTTAACCCACTGAGCCACCCAGGCACACCAGTAGTGCTTATTTTATAAGGTAAGTATTTATGAACAATTTATTCTGAGCCCTGGAGTATATAATAAATACAACTGATTCACTAAGTATATTAAAGTTAATTATTTTAAAAGACTACCTACTAAAATATGAGTGGATTAGAAAATTCTTAATAATTGGGCAGAATATTACTGAATGTTTGAGCTTTCCAAAATACACTTTTCACAAAGAATGGAGGAAAAATAGTATCTCCCCTCCAAAATTGTTCTATCACTTTGCCTGTCCATAATACATGTCTCAAACTGATGCTGAAGTAAGAAAAGACAGAGCACTGGGTTAGGAATCATAAGACACATGTTCTGGTCCTAGTTCTGCCACTTACTAATGAATGACCATGGTTACAAGAAGCTTGTCACCACCTCACAGGGCTGTTACAGGCCTCAAATGAAAGTATCTATTTATCTCATCTGTCAAGCCTAATAAAAACAAAACAACACATGGAATAGGGAGGGGAAAAAAAAAAAACAGAAACAAAACTGGAGGATTCTGAAAATATGGGTTCTGGGCCAGGTCATCACTGTCTTGCTATGACACACTTGTATTCAAGTCACTTTTTTTTTTCTTTCTTTCTTTTTTACCTGCAAGATGCAAGCAATGA
>NW_022635131.1:0-2663 GCF_010015895.1 Lontra canadensis | reverse complement strand
TACTTGTATTTTAATTATGGGCATATCCTACATTCTTCTGAAATGGCAGACGTTAAAGGCCCAAAGTACCCTTTAGGAAATACATATGAATCAAACACTTGTTAATTTCACTTTCCTGGCTTTTTATTGAGTACTGTCGATAAGCTAAGAAGGTATCTTTGATTGCTGGTAGCCACTGGTCTAAATTAGCTGCATTCAGACTGTGGAGACAATTTGGTTTATTTCCAAAGTAGCCATCCCTTAATCTTTTATAACAGCAGTTCTCAAACTTTCTGGTCTCAGGACCCTTTTTAAGGATTACTGAGAACCCCATGAGCTTTGGTTTATATGAGCTATATCTACTAATACATATCAGACTAGAAATAAAAACTGAGAAATTGTTATGTATAAGGACCTAACAGGTGAACATTCCATTAGCCACCAGAGCTATGTTACTATTCTTTGTCATGTAGTTTCTGGAACAATCCATATACGCTTCTGAGAGAATGAGAGTGAAAATGGTAAATAACAACCAAATATTATTATAAACATAGTTTCAACATGACGGGGGCCTTGGAAAGGTCTTAGGGACCCCTAGAGGCTTCTAGACCACATTTTGAGAACTGCTGACTTAGAGAAGCCAAATTATATTATTCCACTAACATTTCTCTTTATCTTCAAAATGAGTAGATGTCTATTTTACCTTCTAAGGTTAATATAACCTTCCTTGCATTTTAGGCCTGGGAGTCTGTAATCCAGGGTATTCTTCAGATCTGATTAAATATTCACTCTCCATCTCTGCCTTAGGACCCTATCTGCTCCTCAGTTGATAGCATTTGGATTTTGTCCTTCCTCTTCTCTTCTCCTTCTTGCTATTTTTCTTCTTTGCTCAGTTTGATTTTCCAAGTTTTTGTGCCCTCAGAACTTAGCTTTTATTACTATAATCAGCTACTATCTTTTCAATTTTTAACTGTTATCAGTAATGTTAACTCCCCACAAATATCTGACTGAAAGAATCATGGTAGAACTATTTGCTTAAATGTTCTAGTTTTCTAAGTGTTTGACCAGCCTATAAAAAAACAATAATGTATTGTGGAAATTTAACCATCGCACTGCTTTGCTTATCAACATAAATTGCCAAGATGACCAAACAGAATGGTTTCTTCAGGTATTTCTCAGAATTTAGCAACAATTTACTCAAAAAGTATATAAATCTAACACAATAAAACAACATGTTTTCACTACTTATTGGAATCTTAAATAACTGACTACACATAATGATTTCAGAGATCACAGATATTTTAGGTCGGTTTTAATCACACAGTGAATAGGTTTTAGTGTTTTAAATGAAAGTGTCTCTTGCCAATGGTATTTCGAAAACTCATTTTGGAATTTTAGACCTTAAAAAGAAGTAAGACCTTGGATAGCTGCAAATCCAACCAAGTTGTTTTACGAATGAGGTGATAGAGAGCTGAATTGTTTATGTGACTGGCTAGTAACTCTGGGCAAGTGGCTAGGTGACTACTAGCTTTTCTCTTTCACTTTAGGAGGTTGCCTTTAGTAATAAACTATTTGAATTGAAGAGATTCTAGAGATGATTGAATTCAACCTCATCATTTTATAGATGCAAAAACAGGCAGGATATAGTTTAAAAATGATATATGCTAAAGCATCTTGCACAATATATGGTACACAGTAGAAATTCAATAACTATCAATTTCAGACCCTAGATGTTCTAACACCTACCTACCTGGTGTCGTATATCTATTTGGAATAAAAAGCCCAACTGAGGATCGAATCTGATCTTATATAAGCAGTGCTTATTTTATTTTTATTTTATTTTATTTTAAAGATTTTATTTATTTATTCGACAGAGAGAGAGAGAGAGAAAGAGGTCATAAGTAGTCAGAGAGGCAGGCAGAGAGAGAGGAGGAAGCAGGCTTCCCGCTATGCAGAGAGTCCGACACGGGGCTCAATCCCAGGACCCCGAGATCATGACCTGAGCCAAAGGCAGAGGCTTTAACCCACTGAGCCACCCAGGCACACCAGTAGTGCTTATTTTATAAGGTAAGTATTTATGAACAATTTATTCTGAGCCCTGGAGTATATAATAAATACAACTGATTCACTAAGTATATTAAAGTTAATTATTTTAAAAGACTACCTACTAAAATATGAGTGGATTAGAAAATTCTTAATAATTGGGCAGAATATTACTGAATGTTTGAGCTTTCCAAAATACACTTTTCACAAAGAATGGAGGAAAAATAGTATCTCCCCTCCAAAATTGTTCTATCACTTTGCCTGTCCATAATACATGTCTCAAACTGATGCTGAAGTAAGAAAAGACAGAGCACTGGGTTAGGAATCATAAGACACATGTTCTGGTCCTAGTTCTGCCACTTACTAATGAATGACCATGGTTACAAGAAGCTTGTCACCACCTCACAGGGCTGTTACAGGCCTCAAATGAAAGTATCTATTTATCTCATCTGTCAAGCCTAATAAAAACAAAACAACACATGGAATAGGGAGGGGAAAAAAAAAAAACAGAAACAAAACTGGAGGATTCTGAAAATATGGGTTCTGGGCCAGGTCATCACTGTCTTGCTATGACACACTTGTATTCAAGTCACTTTTTTTTTTTCTTTCTTTCTTTTTTACCTGCAAGATGCAAGCAATGA
>NW_022635130.1:0-2664 GCF_010015895.1 Lontra canadensis | reverse complement strand
ATCTATCTATGAAAGACCCACAGCAAATATCATCCTCAATGGGAAAAAGCTCACAGCCTTCCCGTTGAGATCAGGAACACGACAAGGATGCCCAGTCTCACCACTCTTCTTCAACATAGTATTAGAAGTCCTAGCAACAGCAATCAGACAACAAAGAGAAATAAAAGATATCCAAATTGGCAATGAAGAAGTCAAACTCTCTCTCTTCATTGATGACATGATTCTTTATATGGAAAACCCAAAAGACTCCACCCCCAAACTACTAGGACTCATAGAGCAATTCAGTAACGTGGCATGATACAAAGTCAATGTACAGAAATCGGTTGCTTTCTTATACCCTAACAATGAAAACAGAGAAAGGGAAATTAGAGAATTGATTCCATTTACTATAGCACCACGACCATAAGATACCTGGGAATAAACCTAACCAAAGAGGTAAAGGATCTGTACTCGAGGAACTACAGAACACTCATGAAAGAAATTGAAGAAGACACAAAAAGATGGAAGACCATTCCATGCTCTTGGATCAGAAGAATAAACATTGTTAAAATGTCTATACTGCCTAGAGCAATCTATACTTTTAATGCCATGCTGATCAAAATTCCACCTGTATTTTTCAAAGAACTGGAGCAAAGAATCCTAAAATTTGTATGTTTATAGCAGCAATGGCCACGGTAGCCTAACTGTGGAAAGAACCAAGATGCCCTTCAACAGACAAATGGATAAGGAAGATGTGGTCCATATACACTATGGAGTATTATGCCTCCATCAGAAAGGATGAATACCCAACTTTTGTAGCAACATGGACGGGACTGGAAGAGATTCTGCTAAGTGAAATAAGTCAAGCAGAGACAGCCAATTATCGTATGGTTTCACTGATTTGTGGAGCATAACAAATAGCATGGAGGACAAGGGGTGATGGAGAGGAGAAGGGAGTTGAGGGAAATTGAAAGGGGAGGTGAACCATGAGAGACTATGGACTCTGAAAAACAATCTGAGGGTTTTGAAGGGGCGGGGGATGGGAGGTTGGGGGAACCAGGTGGTGGGTATTGGGGAGGGCATGTATTGCATGGAGCACTGGGTGTGGTGAAAGAACAATGAATTCTGTTACTCTGAAAAGAAATTAATTTTTTTACAAAATAGAGCTACCCTACAACCCAGCAATTCTGCTACCAGGTATTACCCCAAAGATACAGATGTAAGGAGCAGAAGGAGCACATGGCATCCCAATGTTCATAGAAGCAATATCCAAAATAGCCAAACTGTGGAACGAACTGAGATGTCCTTCAAACAGATGAATGGATAAAAAAGATGTGGTTCATATACAATGAAGTATTACTCAGCCCATCAGAAAAGATGAATACCTACAATTTACATCAATATGGATAGAACTGGGGGGTATTATGCTTAGTGAAGTAAGTCAAGCAGAGGAAGGCAGTTATTATATGGTTTCACTCATGTCTGGAATATAAGATGTAGTATAGAGGACAATAGGGGAAGGGAGGGAAAACTGAATGGGAAGAAATTAGAGAGGGAGTCAAACCATGAGAGACTCTGGACACAGGGGGAAAAAACTGAGGGTTGCAGATAGGGAAGAGCATGGGTGGATGGGGAAACTGGGTGATGGGCATAAACTAGGATGTGACTTGATGAGCACTGGGTGTTATATGCAACTAATGAATCATTGAACATTATATAAAAAACAAATAGTGTACTATATGTTGGTTAGTTGAACTTAAATTTAAAAAAATAAAGTAATAGAGAGATGAATTCTCTGCCTGTGTGGTGTTTATATACTTATAAAAAGAGAACATAATAAAAACATGATTAAATATACATTTAGAAAAAAAAATCTAGTGTTGGTGAAAATGTAGAAAAAGAAACCCTTGTGCACTTTGTTGGAAACATTACCTAGTATAGCCACTGTGGAAAAAAGTAAAGCAGTTCCTTAAAAATTAAAAATAAATCATACAATTTAATAATCCCATCAGTGGATATTTACCCCCCAAAATGAAAACACTAATTCAAAAATATATATGTACCTATATTTATAACAGCATTATTTACAACAGTAAAAATGTGGGACAATTCAAGTGTCCATCAATAGATGAATGGACAAAGATGTCACACACACACACACTATTACCTAGCCATAGAAAGGAATGAAATGTTGCCATTTGCAACAACATTGGATACCTAAATGTTATTATGCTAAGTGAAGTAAGTCAGCCAGAGAAAGAAATACTATGTGATTTCACTCATAGGTGAAATTTAAGAAACAAAACAACTTTAAAAAGACAAAAAGAGGGGAAAAAATCCAGACTCTTAAATATAGAGAAGAAAATGGTGGCTGCAGAGGGGAGGTAGAGCAGCGTTAAATAGATGAGCACTAAGAAATGTTCAGAATTGTTAAATCATTATATTGTACACCTGAGAATAATATAATGATATGTTGTAGCATTATCATATCAGACAATTTAGATTTTAAACTAAAGACTGTAGTCAGAGATACAGAAGGACACTACATCATTATAAAGGGACTATCCACCAAGATGATCTAACAATTGTAAAGATCTATGCCCCCAATATGGGGACAGCCAGTTACATAAGAAAACTATTAATCAAGATAAAGAGTCATATTGATATGAATACATTAATAGTAGG
>NW_022635129.1:0-2664 GCF_010015895.1 Lontra canadensis | reverse complement strand
ATCTATCTATGAAAGACCCACAGCAAATATCATCCTCAATGGGAAAAAGCTCACAGCCTTCCCGTTGAGATCAGGAACACGACAAGGATGCCCAGTCTCACCACTCTTCTTCAACATAGTATTAGAAGTCCTAGCAACAGCAATCAGACAACAAAGAGAAATAAAAGATATCCAAATTGGCAATGAAGAAGTCAAACTCTCTCTCTTCATTGATGACATGATTCTTTATATGGAAAACCCAAAAGACTCCACCCCCAAACTACTAGGACTCATAGAGCAATTCAGTAACGTGGCATGATACAAAGTCAATGTACAGAAATCGGTTGCTTTCTTATACCCTAACAATGAAAACAGAGAAAGGGAAATTAGAGAATTGATTCCATTTACTATAGCACCACGACCATAAGATACCTGGGAATAAACCTAACCAAAGAGGTAAAGGATCTGTACTCGAGGAACTACAGAACACTCATGAAAGAAATTGAAGAAGACACAAAAAGATGGAAGACCATTCCATGCTCTTGGATCAGAAGAATAAACATTGTTAAAATGTCTATACTGCCTAGAGCAATCTATACTTTTAATGCCATGCTGATCAAAATTCCACCTGTATTTTTCAAAGAACTGGAGCAAAGAATCCTAAAATTTGTATGTTTATAGCAGCAATGGCCACGGTAGCCTAACTGTGGAAAGAACCAAGATGCCCTTCAACAGACAAATGGATAAGGAAGATGTGGTCCATATACACTATGGAGTATTATGCCTCCATCAGAAAGGATGAATACCCAACTTTTGTAGCAACATGGACGGGACTGGAAGAGATTCTGCTAAGTGAAATAAGTCAAGCAGAGACAGCCAATTATCGTATGGTTTCACTGATTTGTGGAGCATAACAAATAGCATGGAGGACAAGGGGTGATGGAGAGGAGAAGGGAGTTGAGGGAAATTGAAAGGGGAGGTGAACCATGAGAGACTATGGACTCTGAAAAACAATCTGAGGGTTTTGAAGGGGCGGGGGATGGGAGGTTGGGGGAACCAGGTGGTGGGTATTGGGGAGGGCATGTATTGCATGGAGCACTGGGTGTGGTGAAAGAACAATGAATTCTGTTACTCTGAAAAGAAATTAATTTTTTTACAAAATAGAGCTACCCTACAACCCAGCAATTCTGCTACCAGGTATTACCCCAAAGATACAGATGTAAGGAGCAGAAGGAGCACATGGCATCCCAATGTTCATAGAAGCAATATCCAAAATAGCCAAACTGTGGAACGAACTGAGATGTCCTTCAAACAGATGAATGGATAAAAAAGATGTGGTTCATATACAATGAAGTATTACTCAGCCCATCAGAAAAGATGAATACCTACAATTTACATCAATATGGATAGAACTGGGGGGTATTATGCTTAGTGAAGTAAGTCAAGCAGAGGAAGGCAGTTATTATATGGTTTCACTCATGTCTGGAATATAAGATGTAGTATAGAGGACAATAGGGGAAGGGAGGGAAAACTGAATGGGAAGAAATTAGAGAGGGAGTCAAACCATGAGAGACTCTGGACACAGGGGGAAAAAACTGAGGGTTGCAGATAGGGAAGAGCATGGGTGGATGGGGAAACTGGGTGATGGGCATAAACTAGGATGTGACTTGATGAGCACTGGGTGTTATATGCAACTAATGAATCATTGAACATTATATAAAAAACAAATAGTGTACTATATGTTGGTTAGTTGAACTTAAATTTAAAAAAATAAAGTAATAGAGAGATGAATTCTCTGCCTGTGTGGTGTTTATATACTTATAAAAAGAGAACATAATAAAAACATGATTAAATATACATTTAGAAAAAAAAATCTAGTGTTGGTGAAAATGTAGAAAAAGAAACCCTTGTGCACTTTGTTGGAAACATTACCTAGTATAGCCACTGTGGAAAAAAGTAAAGCAGTTCCTTAAAAATTAAAAATAAATCATACAATTTAATAATCCCATCAGTGGATATTTACCCCCCAAAATGAAAACACTAATTCAAAAATATATATGTACCTATATTTATAACAGCATTATTTACAACAGTAAAAATGTGGGACAATTCAAGTGTCCATCAATAGATGAATGGACAAAGATGTCACACACACACACACTATTACCTAGCCATAGAAAGGAATGAAATGTTGCCATTTGCAACAACATTGGATACCTAAATGTTATTATGCTAAGTGAAGTAAGTCAGCCAGAGAAAGAAATACTATGTGATTTCACTCATAGGTGAAATTTAAGAAACAAAACAACTTTAAAAAGACAAAAAGAGGGGAAAAAATCCAGACTCTTAAATATAGAGAAGAAAATGGTGGCTGCAGAGGGGAGGTAGAGCAGCGTTAAATAGATGAGCACTAAGAAATGTTCAGAATTGTTAAATCATTATATTGTACACCTGAGAATAATATAATGATATGTTGTAGCATTATCATATCAGACAATTTAGATTTTAAACTAAAGACTGTAGTCAGAGATACAGAAGGACACTACATCATTATAAAGGGACTATCCACCAAGATGATCTAACAATTGTAAAGATCTATGCCCCCAATATGGGGACAGCCAGTTACATAAGAAAACTATTAATCAAGATAAAGAGTCATATTGATATGAATACATTAATAGTAGG
>NW_022635128.1:0-2667 GCF_010015895.1 Lontra canadensis | reverse complement strand
CACATGAAAATTCCAAATTGTATTGTGGTTCTAAATCAGGACCCTAGATCAGAAAGTAGCCAACTGAAAATGGTTATTGGCACTTATTGTGACTTAGGAGAGAACAGTTCTCCCTATGAAGGCCAACCCAGAGCCATGCATGACTCCTCGAGTCCCTGCTTCAAACAGCCATGAACAGAGAATAGTGGGCCCTGCAAGAAGCCTGTCAGAGAATTTACTGAGTGCCCTCAGGAAGATGCAGCGCAGGTATAGACATGACACAACAGGTGGACAACTATTTGCAAACCAGCAAGATGTCAAAGCTGCATTAGAATTGTATTATCTCAAAGAACTGTCTAGAAACCAATGTTATCCAATAATACAGCCTGTGAGTGTGCAAATGCAGAGACCGTGAATGTAAGAATCCAGAGTCTGTTAGTGGTTCCGATGAAAGAAAGGCTTGTGGATTCAGAAACCTCTGCCCTCCAGCATAAACAAGGGGAAAGATTGATTTGTCATGACATTATGAGGAGGCTGTTTCTGAAAGATCATAACAACAACAACAAAAAAATGCTGCCCCCTTCTGTAAACATTGTTAAAATGTCTAAACTGCCTAGAGCAATCTATACTTTCAATGCCATTCCGATCAAAATTCCACCAGTATTTTTCAAAGAGCTGGAACAAATTATCCTAAAATTTATATGGAATCAGAAGAGACCCCGAATTGCTAAGGAAATGTTGAAAAAGAAAACAAAACAAAACTGGCGGCATCACGCTGCCTGACTTCAAGCTTTACTACAAAGCTGTGATCACCAAGATAGCATGGGACTGGCATAAAAACAGACACATAGAACAGTGGAAGAGAGTAGAGGGCCCAGATATGGACCCTCAACTCTATAGTCAAATAATCTTTGACAAAGCAGGAAAAAATATACAGTGGAAAAAAGACAGTCTCTTCAATAAGTGGTGCTGGGAAAATTGGACAGCTATATGTAGAAGAATGAAATTCGACAATTCTCTTACACCCTACACAAAGATAAACTCGAAATGGATAAAAGACCTCAACATGAGACAGCAATCCATCAGAATCATAGAGGAGAACATAGGCAGTAACCTCTTTGATATCAGTCACAGCAACTTCTTTCAAGATATATCTCCAAAGACAAAGGAAACAAAGGTGAAAATGAACTTTTGAGACTTCATCAAGATCAAAAGTCTCTGCACAGCAAAGGAAAGAGACAACCTATGGAATGGGAGAAGATATTTGCAAATGACAGTACAGACAAAAGGCTGATATCCAGGATCTATAAAGAACTTCTCAAACTCAACACACACAAAACAGATAATTGTGTCAAAAAAATGGGCAGAAGGCATGAACAGACACTTCTCCAATGAAGACATACAAATGGCTATCAGACACATGAAAAAATGTTCATCATCACTAGCCATCAGGGAGATTCAAATTAAAACCACATTGAGATACAACCTTATACCAGTTACAATGGACAAAATTAGCAAGACAGGAAACAACGTGTGTTGGAGAGGATGTGGATAAAGGGGAACTCTCTTACACTGTTGGTGGGAATGCAAGTTGGTGCAGCCTCTTTGGAGAACAGTGTGGAGATTCCTTAAGAAATTAAAAATAGAGCTTCCCTATGACCCTGCCATTGCATTACTGGGTATTTACCCCAAAGATACAGATGTAGTGAAAAGAAGAGCCATCTGTACCCCAATGTTCATAGCAGCAATGGCCATGGTCGCCAAACTGTGGAAAGAACCAAGATGCCTTTCAACGGATGAATGGGTAAGGAAGATGTGGTCCATATACAGGATGGAGTATTATGCCTCCATCAGAAAGGATGAATACCCAACTTTTGTAGCAACATGGATGGGACTGGAAGAGATTATGCTGAGTGAAATAAGTCAAGCAGAGTGAGTCATTTATCATATGGTTTCACTTATTTGTGGAGCATAACAAATAACATGGAGGTCATGGGGAGATGGAGAGGAGAAGGGAGTTGAGGGAAATTGGAAGGGGAAGTGAACCATGAGAGACTATGGACTCTGAAAAACAACCTGAGGGTTTTGAAGGGGCAGGGGGTGGGAGGTTGGGGGAACCACGGTGTGGGTATTAGGGAGGGCACGTATTGCATGGAGCACTGGGTGTGGTGCAAAAAAACAATGAATACTGTTATGCTGAAAAGAAAAAAAAAACATAATTTTTTTAGCTATGTTTAAATCTGTTTATATCACTAGAAAGAAACAAAAACAAGAAATGATAGAACACTTCAGTGATAAAATTTAGCTTTTTAAGTCCGCTTTATCACTGCCAACAGATTTGTTTTCTGTTTATTTTTAACTTTAGGCCATGTAACTTCTCAAGAGATTTTTCTTTTTCTTTGTTTTTTTTTTAAATTTCTTATAATATTTATTGTGTTGTGGCGCCTGGATGGCTCAGTGGATTAAAGCCTCTGCCTTTGGCTTAGGTCATGATCTCAGGGTCCTGGGGTCAAGCCCCACATTGGGCGCTCTGCTCAGCTGGAGGCCTGTTTCCTCCTCCCCCTCTCTCTGACTGCCTCTCTGCCTACTTGTGATCTCTGTCAAATAAATAAATCTAAGTAAATAAAATCTTTAAAAAATTTTTTTATTGTGTTAGTCACCGTGTAATACATCATTAGTTTTTGATGC
>NW_022635127.1:0-2669 GCF_010015895.1 Lontra canadensis | reverse complement strand
CCCTCAGTCCCACAACAGCTAACCCTCCCCATAGCTGTCCTGCTGCCCTGAGTATTGCAACTGATGCCTTGCTCTGTCACCCTCAGTGCCCCTACCACTCCCTTGTGCACCCCCAGCACTCTGCTACCCTGCTGCGCCACTCCAGTGCTTCAACTGGCCTGGTGCCTGTGTTTCCAAAAGCATCACCTCTGCTACGATGGTCACCCTGCTGCTCCTGCCCATCTCCACCGCCCCCCCGCACCCAAGCCATACCATGCCATTGCCAGGCAGCTGCTGCCCTGCTGGTCCCTCCCAACCACATCCGGGCCAATCCCTCCCTGCTTCACCTCCATGTCTGCTGCCATCCAACTGCACTTCCTTAAGTCACTGCCTTCCTAAAGGCACTGCTGTCTCACTGCCCCCCCACTGCCGTTTCTTCACTGCATACTGTCCCCTTGCTGCCGCAGCTGTGCAGAGCCCCTGCCCTGCCCTCACAGATGTTAACCTGATGCTCTTGCCCTGCTGGTCCCACCAAACACTCCTGAAATGCTACCGCCTGTCGGCCCCCCATCCCTGCTCCAGTGCCTCCAGATTCCCTCCCCGTTGACCTGCTGCTGCCGCCCCACTCATCCCAGCCTTCTCCCAATGCTGCTACATCCTGGGTGCCCCTGCCTCGTGACCCTGCCGTCTGCAGCACATCCCTCATACTGTCCACCTTACCACTGCTGCTGTAGCTCAGCTTCTGCCCTGTGCCCTAGACCACTGCTGACCTTCACTATCGAGGCCCCACTCACATGCATTAAGGCCCTACCCCACCCTTCATGCCCTCCCTGTGCAGTTGCTGTGTCACTGCCTCCCAGTTGGTTCCGCCCCCCTTCTCCCCACACCACCACCCGCCTGCCACACCACATGCACCTGTGCAGCCACACTGTCCCACACCGCCCACCACCATGCTCATTACTGTCCTGCTGCCCCACCGCATTGCTGCTACCATCCCTCTGTGCTCTCCCTGCACCTCTACCCTGCCGGGTGCCCCACACCCCCACTACCAATCCCCTGCCCTCACTGTCATTGCCCCCTTACCACCATCCTGCTTCTGATCTGCTGCCACCCTGTGTCCCACTCTTGCCCTATGCCCTGCTGCCCTGTGTCCCGTTGCTGCTGTTCTTCGTAGCCCAGCCCTATGCAGCCCAGTCCTGTTGACTTGCATGCCTGCCCTACCTGCCAGGCTGCCCCCGTGCTGTTCCAGGCCCCCTCCCTGCAGCTACCAGTTAGTGCTACCCCTGCACCCCACTCTGGAGCCTTCCTGATTCCCTACCACTGTTGCCACGCTGCTGCTGCCCCGTGAGTCCTACTCCACCTTCCCCGCACTGGTACCACCAGGCTGCACCCACAACATGAGTTGCTCCTACCGCGCAGCAACCCCGTCCACTGCGCCACCACTTACAACCACCATTGCCTCTCCACTGCTACCCTGGGTCCCCGCTGCTTCTGCTATCAGTGGTCCTGCCCTGTAGACATGCATCAAGCCCAGCAAAGTCAGGCCCTTGCTTTACTGCCTGACCCACCATGCCATGACCTTGACATCCCGCTTATACCCAGCTAGTCCTGCCCAGGCACAAGCGACACTACCGCCTAGCTACTCCCCTCCTCCCACTCCAATGCTTCCTGTCTGCCAAACTGTGGCTGCCTAGCACGTCCACCACACCCCGTGCTGCTACCAGCTTGCTGCCCCCCAAAAATGCACCCCTGCCACCCTGCTGTGGCCCCCAGGCCCCTTTACTAACACGCCGCCTCTGTCCTGTGCCCACGGCCTCTGCTGTGCTTCACTGCCCCACCTTGTTGGCAAGCAATATGAGCAGGTCCAGCAAGCCAGCCAAGCTGTCGCTGTGCTGCTGCCTCAGGGCTGGTCCCACACTCCCTACACAGCCCTGCCGCCGATATTGCACACCCCCACAGGTGCCACACGGCTGCCCCACTCGGGTGTCACGCAGCTTCCCCTTACCACAAGAAGCTCCCCCTCCCTGTACCAGTGCTGCCTGGTGACACCCCCACACCCTCCCCCGCTGGCCCCAAACTCTGAGTGTTCTAACCTCTCTGCCACCTCCTCGCCTCCATGGAGCTTGGCAGCCTTGCCCGCCACACCATGACACTGACATCCTGCTAATGCCAGGCTGGTCCCTCCCCTCCACCCGCCATGACTGAGTAGCTGCTTCCCCCTCCCCCTGCTCTGTTGCCTCACCGCGGTCTTGTGCATTACTGCTTCACACGCCCACCCCCCTGCCACCCTCACGATGCCACCATCTTGCTGCCCCCCACATGTACCCTTGCCACCCTGCTGTACCCCCCACACCCCCCTTTACCACTGCTGCCGCCACTCCACTGTTGCCCTGTGTCCCAGCCTCTACTGTGCTTTGGTGCCCCGCCCCCTTGACGTGCAAAAGGGCCCGCCCACCACGCCTGCTCCACTGATGCTGCCCGTCCCCTTGATATGTATGATGGACCCACGCACCCCGCCCTCTTAACTACTGCTATTCGGACACATTGACGTACACTATTGGCCCACCCAACAAGGGTTCCTTACTGTTGTTGCCCCGCCCCCTTACCTGCACTATGGGCCCACCCACCATGCCCTCCTAACTGTTGCTGCCCCACCTCTTGACCTGCACGATGGGCCCGCCCACCACGCC
>NW_022635126.1:0-2670 GCF_010015895.1 Lontra canadensis | reverse complement strand
CACTGACTATTGAGCTTGAAAACCCAGTGGCTCTTCAGGATCCCAAGGGAAGTGAGTACAGAATAAGAATCTATTTTAAAGAGAATGTCACACTGCTTTCAATGACTCCTTAGACCAAGGATTTAATTTTTTCCAAAGATTAAAACTAATCAGACTGAGAATTTCTTGAAATTGAATATATTTCTAAGACCTAGATACTGTATTATTTTGAAGTAATACTTTTTGAGTTTCTAGTGAATGAAATGCTGTTAAAAGGATTTCCTCACAGTTTTCTAATATAGAAACATAAATAATACCAGTGAGATTTGAAGTTATATTTGACTCGTTTTTTGGTCATTTCCTAGGCTTTAGTAGTCAATTTTATGTCTTAACTTGGCTAGGCCACAGTTCCTAAGTATTTGGGCAAACACTAATTCTGGATGTTACTTGGGAAGGTTTTTGTTTTTTTTTTTTTTTAGTTGAGATTAACAGTCAAATCAGGAAGGTTTGAGTAAGCAGACTACCAACCATTATGTGGGTGGGTCTCATTTAATTAGTTGAAAGCCTTAGGAGAAAAAAGACTGAGGATCCTGGAGGAAGAGAGAATTCTGCCTCTAGACTAACCTCCTATTCAAACTACAGTACTAATTCTTCCCTGGGTCTTCAGCCTACTAGCCTAGGTGCAGATTTTGGACTTACCAGACCCAAATTTCATGAGCCAATTCCATAAAACAAATTTTTTCTTTTTGTCTCTCTCTTGTGTCTCTCTCTCTCTCTCCATGCAACCTATTGGTTCTGCTTCTTGGAGAACACTGATAATACAGTTTTTCATACCAAGAGGAACAGAATATTAAGGATGAGTTTTCTGAATTGGTTCTGGGATTTGTGGAATTGGTTCTTCAATCTGATTAGGTTTATTTATTTATTTTTCATTGGATATATTTGTTAATTTATTTTACTGTAATAAAGTTTTTTTTAATGTAGTGTTCCATGATTTATTGTTTCTATGTAATACCCAGTACTCCATGTAATATGTACCCTCCTTAATACCCATCATCTGGCTATCCCTTCCACTCACCCCTCTCACCTCTAAAACTCTAAATTTGGTTCCTGGAGTCCATAGTCTCTCATGGCTCATCTCCCTTTCTGATTCCAACCGCCCCTTCATTTTTCTCTTCTTTCTCCAAATGTCCTCCATGCTATTCCTTCTGTTCCACAAATAAGTGAAACCATATGATAAATGGCTTTCTCTGCTTGACTTATTTCATCAGCACAATCCCTTCCAGTTCTATCCATGTTGATGCAAATGTTGGGTATTCATCATTTCTGATGGATGAGTAGCATTCTATTGTATAGATGGACCACACATTCTTTATCCATTCGTCTGTGAAGGGCATCTCTGCTCCTTCCACCACTTGGCTATTGTGGACATTGCTGCTATGAACATTGGGGTACATATGGCCCTTCTTTCACTACATCTGTATTGTTGGGGGTAAATAGCCAGTAGTGCAATTTCTGGGTCATAGGGTATCTCTAATTTTAAATTTTTGAGGAATCTCCACACTGTTTTCCAAAGTGGCTGCACCGACTTGCATTCCCACCAAGAGTGTAAGAGGGTTCCCCTTTCTCCACAGCCTCTCCAATGTTTGTTGTTTCTTGCCTTGTCAATTTTTGCCATTCTAAAAGGCGTTATCTCAATATGGTTTTGAAATGAATCTTCCTAATGGCTAATGATGTTGAACATTTCTTCATGTGTCTGTTAGCCATTTATAAGTCTTTTCTAGAGAAGTGTCTGTTCATGTATTTTGCCCATTTTTTTACTTGATTACCTGTTTTTTTTTGTTTTGTTTTGTTTTGTTTTGTTTTGTTTTGTTTTGTTTGGTTTTGAGATGGAGAAGTTCCTTATAGATCCTGGATATCAGCTTTTTATCTGGAGTGTCATTTGCAAATATCTTCTCCCATTCCGTGGGTTGTCTCTTTGTTTTGTTGACTGTTTCCTTTGTTGTGCAGACGCTTTTGATCCTCATGAAGTCCCAAAAGTTCATTTTCGCTTTTGTTTCCCTTATTTTTTTTTTAATTTCTTTTTAGCATAACAGTATTCATTGTTTTTGCACCACACCAGTGCTCCATGCAATCCGTGCCCTCTCTAGTACCCACCACCTGGTTTTGAAGACGTATTTTGAAAGAAGTTGCTGTGGCCAATGTTGAAAAGGTTACTGCCTATTTAAAGGTACTAATGACTCCACTTCTATTGTAAAGAGAACACTGAGAGTCTGTGGTGTGATGCAGCAATAGAGATATGCAAAATATCACCATGGGATACATCTAAATCAGTATTTATAGTGGCCAGGTTTTGGATGGCCATGCATATATCTTCAAATATTTTTGTCAAACTGATAAATATAGTAAGACTGGTTAGTTGCTTCTTTTTTTTAAGATTATATTTATTTATTTGACACAGAAAGAAAGACAGTGCAAGCAGCAGGAGTGGCAGGCAGAGGGAGGGGGAGAAGAGGCTCCCTGCTGAGCAGGAGGCCCCATGCAAGGCTCAATCCCAGGACTCTGGGACAATGACCTGAGCTGAAGGCATACGCTTAACTGACTGAGCCACCCAGGCACCCAGTTTTTTCCATGACATTTGATGCCCCACTCTTGTTTTCCCAAACCTAGGGGTCTTATGTTTGAAATCTG
>NW_022635125.1:0-2671 GCF_010015895.1 Lontra canadensis | reverse complement strand
AGCTCCCCGGCCGAATGGGCAGTCGGCTACCGACTTCCTCCAGGATGAGGCAGCGTTTGCGGTGACATGGGTGTCCGGGGAAGACAGGCCTGTCCTGTGCTTCTAGGACCAAGAGGACAGCAGCTCCTGGCCACCTGTCCCTGGGGCAGCCTTAGCTGGTCCACCAGGCTCCTGACCCTGAACTCGCAGAAACAGCTCCCTGGAAGAACGGGCCATCGGCTACCGTCTTCCTCCAGGATGTGGCAGCGTTAGCGGAGGCAGGGGTGGCCAGGGAAGGAACGGGGACAGTCCCCCACAGGTTCACCATCCCAGTCTCTGGGCAGTGTGCAGTGTTCCTATCGCCTCTCCTCTCGCCTCGGGAAGGCACAGGCCTGTTCCTGAATTTGCCTGAATGCGAAAGGAAAAGGCCGGGCCCTGGTGAACCTGGGAGAAGCAGTCTGCACAGAGTGCCGCCCTGGGCGACACACACTGCTACAGGGACAAGGCTGCATCTCCTGATGTCGGCAAGGAAGTGTGAGCCCAGGTCGTGAAGCTGGGCCCCAGGAAAGCAAGGCAAAATAGGCCCAAACTCTCCCGCAACTCTTCTTCCCTTACACGGGAGCGAACACCCAAAGTCTTTATGGGGAAGCGGCAGCCAAGTGTTGTTCGCGCCAAGCAGGAAAACATCTGCGAAAGCTCAGCATTTGCTGAGAAACAAGAGTCTGGTCTTTTGGGTGCTGCTGGTTGCCGGAACCAAGTGCTCCGCTGCGCGCTGGGAGAAACCACCCCAGAGTGAAATCCTCTTTGCCCGGACAACCCTTCTGCCTGAGAGAGAAGTGTGGTGTCGCTTATGGTAACAGCCTTAAGGAAGGGACACGCCTGTCACCACGTTCCCCAGGGTCTTGTGTGGGTAGAGCGCGGCACGCCGCCCCGGGAGAACAGAGGAGCCGTTGGCATTGCTGTCGGTAAACTGACGCGAAGCAAGGAAACCTGTCCTCTGAGGAACAGCGGGACGGTGGCCAGACAAGTGTCACCCACTCCCTCTGCGGAGAGAAAGAAACCTGGCTGCTCAGGAAACAGCAGGGAATGACGGAGGCAGGGGCGCATGCTCCTTTCTGAGAACGGAGTCTGGGCAGAAGGCAGGCCTGTCCTGTGCTTCTAGTCCCAAGGTGATAGCAGCTCCTTGGCCACCTGTCCCTGGGACCGCGATTGAAATTCCACCAGGCCCCCAACCCTGAACTCGCAGAAACAGCTCCCTGGAAGAACGGGACGTCGGCTACCGTCTTCCTCCAGGATGTGGCAGCGTTAGCGGAGGCAGGGGTGGAAGGGGAAGGAACGGGGACAGTCCCCCACAGGTTCACCATCCCAGGGTCTGGGCAGTGTGCAGTGCTCCAAACGCCTCACCTCTCGTCTTGGGAAGGCACAGGCCTGTTCCTGAATCTGCCTGAATGCGAAAGGAAAAGGCCGCGCCCTGGTGAAACCGGGAGAAGCAGTCTGCGCAGAGTGCCCCCTGGGTGACACACACTGCTACAGGGACAAGGCTGCGTCTCCTGATGTCGGCAAGGAAGTGTGAGCCCAGGGTGTGAAGCTGGGCCCCGGGAAAGCAAGGCAAATAGGCCCCAACTCTCCCGCAACTCTTCTTCCTTTATGCGGGAGCGAACACCCAAAGTCTTTCTGGGGAAGCGGCAGCCAAGTGTTGTTCGTGCCAAGCGGGAAAACATCTGCGAAAGCTCAGATTTGCTGAGAAACAAGAGTCTGGTCTGTTGGCTGCTGCTGGTTGCCTGAGCCAAGTGCTCCGCAGCGTGCTGGGAGAAACCACCCGCGAGGGAAATCCTCTTTGCCCGGACAACCCCTCTGCCTGAAAGAGAATTGTGGTGGCGCTTGTGGTAACAGCCTTAAGGGAAGAGACACGCCTGTCACCACGGTCCCCAGGAGCATGTGTGGGGAGAGTGCGGCACGGCACCCGGGACGAGAGAGGAGCCGTTGGCATTGCTGTCGGGAAACTGACGCGAAGCAAGAAATCCTGCCCTCCGAGGAACAGCGGACCGGAGGCCAGACAAGTGTCACCCACTTCCTCTGCGGAGAGAAGGAAACCTGGCTGCTCAGGAAACAGCAGGTGATGACGAGGGCAGGGGCGCATGCTCCCTTCGGAGAACAGAGTCTGGGCAGAAGGCAGGCCTGTCCTGTGCTTCTAGGCCCGAGAGGACAGCAGCTCCTTGGCCACCTGTCCCTGGGTCAGCCTTTGCGGGTCCACCAGGCTCCTGACCGTGAACTCGCAGAAACAGCTCCCTGGAAGAACGGGCCGTTGGCTACCGTCTTCCTCCAGGATGTGGCAGCGTTAGCAGAGGCAGGGGTGGCCGGGGAAGGAACGGGGACAGTCCCCCACAGGTTCACCATCCCAGGGCCTGGGCAGTGTGCAGTGCTCCTGTCGCCTGTCCTCTCGTCTGGGGAAGGCACAGGCCTGTTCCTGAACCTGCCTGAATGCGGAAGGAAACGGCCGGATCCTGTTGAAACCGAGAGAAGCAGTCTGCTCAGGGAGCCACCCTGGGCGACACACACTGCTACAGGGACAAGGCTGCGTCTCCTGATGTCGGTAAGGAAGTGTGAGCCCAGGGTGTGAAGCTGGGCCCCAGGAAAGCAAGGCAAAATAGGCCCCAACTCTCCCGCAACTCTTCTTCCCTTACGCGGGAGC
>NW_022635124.1:0-2672 GCF_010015895.1 Lontra canadensis | reverse complement strand
GTTTAGTCTAGTTTATTCCTTTTTTATTTTTATTTTCTAATATTCATGTAGAGTTAAACTTCAAGGTAATCCCCTTTCCCCAATCAATGCTACCCCTATAGGTAAACCAATTTTTAATCCCCCTTTATCTTAGGACAGTTGAGTCCTTTAACAAAGATATCAAGATACATCCAGGAAGAATCAAAACAACCTTCCTCGCCCACACTGAGAGTTTATAACCACTCTCCCATCGTTTTCTTCCACCAGTGTTTCTGTGTTTTTGTGTCTGTCCTGATAGTATATAAATCTTACACTTGGGGTTATTTTGATGAGGTTCTTTATTTGCATATATATATATATATATATATATATATATATATTTCCTCTTGTCATATACTCTTATCAGTCTTTTTGTTTGTCTGTTTTTGTTTGTATACTTCCTAAATCTTACCTTGGGGCCCATTTGGGCTGAACCTTCTCTTTGATCTTCCCTTTTTTCCTCTCTCTCTCTCTCTCTCTTTGTCTTTTTCTTTTCTCTTTTCTCTCGTTTGGGTGGGGAATCTTGATTGCTCAGAAACGTTCCAGGGTGCACCTTGACTGCACCACGGTTGATACATCCAGCTGCATCCGTCCAATCATCTCCCACCAAAATGACTAGGAGGAGGAATGCCCAACAGAAGAAAAATACAGAGGATGGGCCTACTGCAACAGAGTTAATGGCTATCAACATAGACAATATTTCGGAAAGAGAATTCAGACTAACAATTATCCAGGCAATAGCTAGGTTGGAGAAAGCCATGGATGACCAATCTGAATTGATTAGGGCTGAACTGAAAGCGACCAGAGATGACATCACAATGTTAGGGCAGAGCTGAAAGCTACCAGGAATGAGGTTCACAAAGCTCTCAATGAGTTCCAGTCTAATCTAAATTCTCTCAAAGCTAGGGTAACTGAGACAGGAGATAGAATTAGTGATCTGGAGGACGAACAAATAGAGAGAAAGGATCAGGAGGAAGCCTGGAACAAACAGCTTAGAAGCCACAAAAACAGAATCAGGGAAATAAATGATGCTATGAAAAGTTCCATTGTCAGAATAATTGGATTCCCCGAAGGGGAGGAGAAAGAAAGAAGTTTAGAAGATATGCTGGAACAAGTTCTTAATGAAAATTTTCCCAATCACGCGAATGGAACCAGCGTTCATGTACTAGAGGCTGAACGGTCTCCACCCAAGATTATAGATTCCAGAAAAACATCAAGTCACCTGATAGTCAAATTGAGGAATCAATGTTGTAGATATAATCTCTTGAAAGTTGCTAGGAGAAAGAGGCTCCTTACTTACAGAGGAAAGCCCATCAGAATAACGTCAGACCTGTCCACAGAGACCTGGCAAGCCAGAAAGGGCTGGCAAGATATATTCAGGGCACTAAATGAGCAGAACATGCAACCAAGAATACTTTATCCAGCAAGACTGACCTTCAAAATGATGGAGAAATAAAGAGTTTTCAAGGTCGCCAAGGCTTAAAAGACTATGCAACCACCAAGCCGACACTACAGGAAATATTAAAGGGGGTATATAAAAGAAGAAAAATCCTAAGAATAACATAGAACAGAAATATAGAGACAATCTACAAAAAGAAAGACTACAAAGGTAACACGACGTCAATAAAAACGTATCTATCAATAATCACTCTCAATGTGAAAGGCCTAAATGTGCCCATAAAATGACACAGGCTTGCAGATTGGATAAAATGACAGGACCCATTCATCTGTTGTCTACAAGAGACCCATTTTGAACCTAAAGATACACCCAGACTGAAAGTGAAGGGATGGAGAAGCATCTTTCATGCCAATGGGCCTCAAAAGAAGGCCGGGGTAGTGATTCTCATATCACATAAATTAGATTTTAAACTAAAGACTGTAGTCAGAGATACAGAAGGACACTACAAGATTCTTAAAGGGACTATCCACCAAGATGATATAACAATTGTAAATATCTATGCCCCCAATATGGGAGCAGCCAATTACATAAGAAAAGTATTAATCAAGATAAGGAGTCATATTGATATGAATACATTTATAGTAGGAGATCTTAACACACCTCTCTTAGAAATAGACAGATCATCGAAGCAGAAATTCAATAAAGAAACAAGAGCATTGAATGACACATTGGACCAGATGGGCCTCATAGATATATACCGAACATTCTATCCTAAAACAACAGAATACTCATTCTTCTCAAGTGCAAATGGAACCTTCTCAAGAATAGACCACATACTGGTTCAAAAATCCAGACTCAACTGCTACCAAAAGACTGAGATTATTCCCTGCATATTCTCAGATCACAATGCTTTGAAACTTGAGCTCAATCACAAGGAAAAGTTCAGAAGGAACTCAAACACGGAAGCTAAAGACCACCTTGCTTATGAATGCTTGGATCAACCAGGAGATCAATGAAGAACTTAAACGATTCATGGAAATCAACTAGAATGAAGACACTTTGGTCTGATACGTATGGGATAGAGCATAGGCGGTCCTAATGGGGAAATACATAGCCATCCAAGCCTCCCTCAAAAAAATTGAAAAATCCAGAAAACACCAGCTGTCATCAACCTTCTGTAGCTCCTTCATTGTAACGTTAGAGTGTTTCTTTCAGATTTTTCTTGCTTCTCGAGGTCTTCCTGTATGCTGTGTAG
>NW_022635123.1:0-2672 GCF_010015895.1 Lontra canadensis | reverse complement strand
ATTGTTGTCTTCTTTTAAGAAGCTGCCACAGCCTCGAACCGTCGGCAACTGCCACCCTGGTCGGCAGCCGTCAGCCATGACACCAGGGATTCTACCAGTGAAGACTAAATGATGGTTCACATTTTTCTGAATCACGTATTTTTAAAGTAAGGCCTCTACATTGCTTACAAGGCTAAACTGTATTATAAACATAATTTTTATATGCACTGCAGAACCAAAAAATGCATTTGATCCACTATTGCAATATCTATAACCAAATCTACGATATCCCCAAAATGCCAGGGTTACCACAGCCTCAAAACGTTTCAGACCAGCTGAGTCCTGCACGGGCTGACAGGAGAGAGCCAAGTACATGACAAAGAAATCAGTTCACACATCACTGTAAACTATTTTTTTCTTCTGTCTTCAGTTTAAAAAATTAATTAAAAATGGGATAATAATACCCATATGCTTTTAGAATTGATTCTCACGTAGAATATGGCACTGTACATACTTAGTGAACAAAACTACAGAGAACTATGACCTGGCATGTGTCATGAATAAGAATTATAGAAAACAACGGACGGTGTAATGAACGTCATTACAGAATGTACTTTGAAAACCACAGGCGACAAAGAGCTGCACACGAGATCCGAACAGCATTAGGCATTTATGTTTTTTATTTGAAATTGGGTTATAATTGCTGTATTTTCATTAGCATAAGAGATGTAATGGTGTATGCCAGACAAATTATTCTATTTTATTTAATATTTGAATTAGTGACTAAAAAAATGGTAAGAGCATTTTTTTTAAAGATTTTATTTATTTATTTGACAGACAGAGATCACAAGTAGACAGAGAGGCAGGCAGAGAGAGAGAGGGAAGCAGGCTTCCTGCTGAGCAGAGAGCCCGATGCGGGGCTCGATCCCAGGACCCTGAGATCATGACCTGAGCCGAAGGCAGAGGCTTAACCCACTGAGCCACCCAGGTGCCCCAAGAGCATTTTGATATAAAATGCATTTTGAACAATCTGAGTGATCACGTGTTGCAAGAACCAGTAGACTTGGAGGGATGAAAAGACAGAGGTCAGAGATGGAGACAGTAAGCTGCACTGCGTTCATGTGACGCCCACACGCTGCGCAGGGAGAAGGCAGACCTGATGTCTTCCAGATCGTGAACAGTGATGTTAAGAGGGTTTGGGAGTAGTTCACGGTAATCCCCAGTGCCACTGAAGGACGCATCCCCCGCTGAGAAAAAGGGGTTGGGCCCAAATCCCCACCTGCAGGTCAGGGTCTCAGTGGCGGTCCCCCAACTGCGGCCCAGGGCTCCTCCAGGGCATACAGACCAAGGACAAATTGGTACAAGTGCCCATTTCTTTGGCGCGTCCGAAGGACCGCAAGCCAGTACTTCCCATGACAAAGTCTGTTGCAGGAAACAAAATGCAACAGAGCAATCCTGACCACCACTCCTCATGCTTGAGGAATGACGGTCTCCATCCTCTGTCGTGCCCTCCGTGACACCAGGGATGAGGACGTCAGCCCGGCCGCGTTATTGCTGACAGATCTACTCACATGAAAAGTAACCCGATTTTTTTTCTGAATTCAGTCAAGTTCACTTACATTGGTAGACACATTCTAATTTGTAACAAAAGGAAGAACTTTTGTCTATAATCCTATCTTTTTTCAAAAAAAAAAAAAAAAAAGCTTACAATCGGGTAAATCAGGCATGCATTGACCTAGGGTAGGGTAACAGCCGCTGCGAATCTGTGGCGGGTCGTCAGCTGGTAGTTGCCCTGGGGGTACCCTGCGCACCTCTGCTTCGGAGAAACACCATCTCTTACCCAGTCGTGCGCCTGCGTGGACAGAGGAGGCCCAGCGTGGTGCTCACTGACATGCCTGAGGATCCTACCTTGGGGCAGCTCATGAGTTCCCTCTCCCTGAAGGCACAGGTCCCAGTCAGCAGCAGCTCCCTACTGTTCCTGGGAGGGGGGATGCCATTCCCAGTCCTCTCTGGTGCTAGAACTCCCCTCTCCCAGGGGCCCAGTCCCTCCCGCGGGAGAGAGGGGGCTTCTCCGGGTCTCAGCAGACCCAGGAACAAATTCTGAAAATCAAGAGAGGTGACTATAACCCCTACCTGTCAGACTCTGGGTCCCACCTTCTTCCGTGAAAGACACCGTCACTTATCTGCCACCACACACAGGCCCTTCCTTTAACGTCTGTCGCACAAACGCGAGTCACACCCTCCCCCGCCCGTCCCCGCCCACCCACGCGCATCACCAAGACGATATCCGACCCACGGAAATCCCACCCGTGGGCCCCGGTGATGGACACGCGGAGGATCTCCCCGCCACGGCACCCCACGGAACACCTTCCCGCCCTTAAGCTCACACCGGCCACGACACGGGAATTCTACCCCCCGCGACGGGCGCCTGTGAGTGGGTCAGCGTGAACCACACAACTTACAGGGGCCACGGCCGGGACTCCGTCTCAGACCGGACTTCAAGGTCAATCATTAACACTCCAAATTACCTAAGTCACCCATCGGCTCTGCGTTTAAATGTACAACAAACCCAGTTCTTAGTGTCCCCGAGCGTCTCCTCCAGCTGTGTCCACGGCCCCGGTCTTCCGCCGCTCGCTCACCTCCCTCTTCCCCTCCATTTCCCGCTGGCCACGGTCCTCCTCATCTCAAAGGCA
>NW_022635122.1:0-2674 GCF_010015895.1 Lontra canadensis | reverse complement strand
CCATGTTTGTTTAATTACCTTTGATCTTAGACATTGTGTGCCCTCGAAGGGGTGGTTTGAGAGCAGCATCGGGCTCTCCCACATGAAGGAATGAGCAGATCGCATTCCATCCCATACTTGCTGTGTCTCTGAGAGGAACATTGCAAATGTATCAGTAATATTGACGTGCACATACATATGTACATACTCCATTCAGCCTGTGTGTTAATTTGCGTTATAACCCAAGACCTTTGTGATGGGCTGACTTGTATACCCAAATCCATATTTTGCAGTATGACACCCAATACCTCACAAGGTGAGGATAGTTAGACATAGCATCTTCAAAGACATCATGAGGTTGAGATGGGTTATTAGGATGGACTCATGCGGTATGGCTGGCGCCGTGAGAAGAGGAGATGAGGAATCCGGCACCCAGGGATGACCGTGGGCGGACACGGAATCCCCATCTGCAAGCCAAGGAGAGAGGCCTCAGAAGAAAGCAACCCAGCTGACACCTTATGTTCAATTTCGAGACTTCAGATTGGGGTGAAATAAAATTTTTGTTGTCTGGTCACCCGGAGTGTGGTGGTGTGTTACATCAGTTCTAGCTAGTACAGCCTGCTCGGATCCACATTTGGGTTTTGTGGTCTGGGTGCCAGGAAGCTTTGTGTGCCCAGAGGTCACCGTGAAGAGGGAGCACTTGAGACCTTCTCCAGTGCTTGTGGAAACAAGAATATTTTGCTTGTCCACAGCTGATAGCCCAGGCTGCCGGGCACTGTTGAGTGGAATCTCTACCCACGTCCTTCACAGGAGCCTTGTGACCGGCTGTGCAGTTTCCAATTGGAACGCCCACAGGGGCAGGGGGACTATAATTGGTAATCTAGATGATTGGACAGTTAGGTACCTCAGAGGACACCTCAGGCCCCTGATGGGGTGTATGTCTTCCAAAAGGGTATCCCCAGATGATGTGCCTGGCTGGCCGGGATCAGTGTTCATAAATTCTTCACGTTCAGACACATAGCCTGTGTAAGAGATCATGGTAAAATAACCCATGAATTCTGATTTGCCCTCTGGTGCTTACATGTCAAGGCCATTGTGGTGCAGGAGGAAAAAGGATAAAGACAAGGGACAATTTATCCTCCAGGGATGTAGCTTTTGTGACCCCTCCCAGCCAGCATACTTGATGGCATCCTAAAGGACTAGCAGACACTTGTTCTGAACCATCCTCCCAGGTAGTCTCCCAGGTACTCCCAGCCTCTAGGGCTAAGAACGCAGATCTTACTGGAGGAGGTGGTGCAGAGTCCTTTTCTTGCCCAATATCTCCCAAAGTCCTTGAACAAACCATTTGTCCCCTAGGTCCACTTCCCAGCTTTTTTTTTTTTTTTTTTTTAAGATTTTATTTATTTGACGGAGAGGGAGAGGAAACACAAGCGGGGGGAGTGAGAGAGAGAGAGAAGCAGGCCTCCTGCTGAGCAGGGAGCCTGATGCAGGACTCCCAACCCAGGACTTGGGATCATGACCTGAGCTGAAGGCAGACAGTTAATGACTGAGCCACCCATGCGCCCTGAATGTATGTCCCTTTCATTCAACAGTACTGTTTTCTTGGGCGCCTGGGTGGCTCAGTGGGTTAAGCCGCTGCCTTCGGCTCAGGTCATGATCTCAGGGTCCTGGGATCGAGTCCCGCATCGGGCTCTCTGCTCAGCGGGGAGCCTGCTTCCCTCCCTCTCTCTGCCTGCCTTTTTGTCTACTTGTGATCTCTCTCTGTCAAATAAATAAATAAAATATTCAAAAACAAAACAAAAGAAAAAAAAAACAGTACTGTTTTCTTCCCTGGATGTATACCACTCTTGGTGTCTTCATCTGTTTGGAGCATCTGGGTTATTTCTAGTATTTACTCTTTGCAAAGGCATCACTCTGTATTTTCCTTATAATTCCTTATGTGGATAGAGGTTTCATTTCACTTGTGCTAAAACTGAAAGGGCTGACAGGGGCGGCTGGGTGGCTCAGTTGGTTGATCCGCTGCCTTCGGCTCAGGTCATGATCTCAGGGTCCTGGGATTGAGACCACATTGGGCTCTCTGCTTCCCCCTCTCTGCCTGCTGCTCTCCCTACTTGTGATCTATCTCTCTCGAAGAAATAGAATCTTTGAAAAGGAAAAAACAACACTAGAAAAAACCTCAAAGCACAGCGGTTAGTCACAGGCAGGTGACTGTGAACATTGTCCTGAAAAGGTCAAAATGGGGTCTGATGTGTTCACTGTTGCATTCCCTTCAGGTATGTATGAGACTTCCAGAATTTTTCCTGACACTCCTTGAGGGTTACTGTACAATATCCGTCTTTTTTTTTTTTTTTTTTTTTAGGATTTAACTTATTATTTATTTCGGAGGGAGACAGTGAGAGGGAGCACAAGCAGGGGGAGTGGGAGAGGAAGAAGCAGGCTTCCCACACAGTAGGGAGCCCAATGCCCAGCTCCATCAAAGGACCCTAGGATCCTGACCTGCGCCAAAGGCAGACATTTAATGACTGAGCCACCCAGGCATCCCTGTCAGCACTTTTTTTTTTTTTAAAGATTTATTTATTTATTTGACAGACAGAGATCACAAGTAGGCAGAGAGGCAGGCAGAGAGAGGGGGGAAGCAGGCTCCCCGCTGAGCACAGAGCCCGATGCAGGGCTTGATCCCAGGACCCTGGAATCC
>NW_022635121.1:0-2676 GCF_010015895.1 Lontra canadensis | reverse complement strand
TTTCTTTCATTCATTCTTCTTTCACCTTTTATTGTGTTATGTTAGCCATAAAATACATCATCAGTTTTTCATGCAGTGCTTCAAGATTCATTGCTGATATACAACACCCTGTGCTCCATAAAATACCTGCTATTGGGTCAGCGGGCTCCGGGAGTGCAGGAGGAACAATAGAAATGACCAGTGGCTCCAGAGGCTCCGGGAGGCTCAGAGAGGCTCGGAGGCTCCCGGAGTGCAGGAAGAGCAATGGAAATGACCACCACCAGGGTCCCGCCATCTTCCAACCATACCCCCCCCCCCACTTAACCCTTGACTCTCCCTCAAAAGGATGTATGCCCAGGTCAGGGCTCCATAGGTAACCCGATACCTATGCAGGAGACAGATAAAAGACCCCCGCCAACTCCCTCCCAGCACGACTTACCCCCACTCTGCTTTCCAGAGTTGCAGAACTGGAACCTCGCCAGAGGGTGCCCACCTCCTCCCAGCGCAACTTTCCTGGCTCCCCTTCTCCTGAGCTCTGAAACTTCGCCAGAGAGTGCCTTTAATAAATCTTGCCTTGCACCCACTTCACCTGGTGTTGTGTTTATCTCGCCTATAAAACTTTACACCTGCCATTCTCCCCCCCCCCCCCGCACCATGGTTAAAGCTATGTTTTTTATTTTTTTTATTTCTTTTCAGTGTATCAGAATTCATTGTTTATGAACCACACCCAGTGCTCCATGCAATATGTGCCCTCCATAATACCCATCACCTGGCTCCCCCAACCTCCCACATCACCCCCCCAGCCCCCGAAAAACCCTCAGATTGTTTTTCAGAGCCCATTGTCTCTCATGGTTCATCTCCCCTTCCAATTTCCCTCAACTCCCTTCTCCTCTCCATCTCCCCATATCCTCCATGTTATTTGTTATGCTCCACAAATAAGTGAAAGCATATGATAATTGACTCTCTCTGCTTGACTTATTTCCCTCAGCATAATCTCTTCCAGTCCCGTCCATGATGCTACAAAAGTTGCGTATTCATCCTTCCTGATGGAGGTATAATACTCCATAGTGTATATGGACCACATCTTCCTTATCCATTCGTCCGTTGAAGGGCATCTTGGTTCTTTCCACAGTTTGGCGACTGTGGCCATTGCTGCTATAAAATTGGGGTACAGATGGCCCTTCTTTTCACTACATCTGTATCTTTGGGGTAAATACCCAGTAGTTCAATTGCAGGGTTATAGAGAGGCTCTATTTTTAATTTCTTAAGGAATCTCCACACTGTTCTCCAAAGTGGCTGCACCAACTTGCATTCCCACCAACAGTGTAAGAGGGTTCCCCTCTCTCCACATCCTCTCCAACACACGTTGTTTCCTGTCTTGCTAATTTTAGCCATTCTAACTGGTGTAAGGTGGTATCTCAATGTGGTTTTAATTTGAATCTCCCTGATGGCTAGTGATGATGGACATTTTTTCATGTGTCTGATAGCCATTTGTATGTCTTCATTGGAGAAGTGTCTGTTCATGTCTTCTGCCCATTTTATGACATGATTATCTGTTTTGTGTGTGTTGAGTTTGAGGAGTTCTTTATAGATCCTGGATATCAGCTTTTTGTCTGTACTGTCGTTTATAAATATCTTCTCCCATTCCGTGGGTTGCCTCTTTGTTTTGTTGACTGCTTCCTTTGCTGTGCAGAGAAGCTTTTGATCTTGATGAAGCCCCAAAAGTTCATTTTCGCTCTTGTTTCCTTTGCCTTTGGAGACGTATCTTGAAAGAAGTTGCTGTGGCTGATATTGAAGAGGTTATTGCCTAGGTTCTCCTCTAGGATTCTGATGGATTCCTGTCTCACGTTGAGGTCTTTTATCCATTTTGAGTTTATCTTTGTGTACGGTGTAAGAGAATAGTCGAGTTTCATTCTTCTACATATAGCTGTCCAGTTTCCCCAGCACCATTTATTGAAGAGACTGTCTTTTTTCCACTGTATATTTTTTCCTGTTTTGTCGAAGATTACTTGCCCATAGACTTGAGGGTCCATATCTGGGCTCTCTACTCTGTCCCACTGGTCTATGTGTGTGTTTTTATGCAAGTACCATGCTGTCTTGGTGATCACTGCTTTGTAGTAAAGCATGAAACCAGGTAACATGATGCCCCCAGTTTTACTTCTGTTTTTCAACATTTCTTTAGCAATTCGGGGTCTCTTCTGATTCCATACAAGTTTTAGGATTGTTTGCTCTAGTTCTTTGAAAAATGCCCGTGGAATTTTGATCAGAATGGCATTGAATGTATAGAGTGCTCTAGGCAGTATAGACATTTTTACAGTGTTTATTCTTCTGATCCATGAGCATGGAATGGTCTTCCATCTTTTTGTGTCTTCTTTAGTTTGTTTCATGAGTGTTCTGTTGTTCCTCGAATAAAGATCTTTACCTCTTTGGTTAGGCTTATTTCCAGATATTTTATAGTTCTTGTTGCTATAGTAAATGGAATTGATTCTCTAATTTCCCTTTCGGTATTTTCATTGTTAACGTATAAGAACGCCACTGATTTCTGTACATTGACTTTGTATCCTGCCACGTTACTGAATTGCTGTTTGAGTTCTCGTAGTTTGGGGGTAGAGTCTTTTGGGTTTTCCATATAAACTATCATATCATCTGCGAAGAGAGAGAGTTTGACTTCTTCCTTGCCAATTTGAATACCTTTTA
>NW_022635120.1:0-2681 GCF_010015895.1 Lontra canadensis | reverse complement strand
AAGAGAGCGAGGATTCATCCAAACCGGGGACGATTCTGTGAGAGGGACAGATCCATGACCCCTGAACGTGAGGCAAGCACAGTTCGAAATATGGAAGGTGACGGGGGAGCCTTTGATGGGGATCCGCCCAGAAAGGGAAACAAACAGAAAATTCAACCAGGGAAAGAGACAACTCAGTTTGTTTCGCCTTGCCCCATGCATCAGGCCAGCTCTCATCGAAACTGCTCATTTGGCCCATACACCCATGTTTCCGGCCGAGCCTCTTCAGACACCTGACGTTTCCTCATGTGCCAGGTGTTCTGAAACCCAACAGGGAGGTGTCCTGCGCTGCAACATAACCACAGTCCTGAGAAGTCTGTGGGTGTCTCCTCTTTCAAGGGAGCCTATGGCTCTTTGACACGGATACGGAATGATTCATAGGGCCCCTCTTGTTTCAGAAAAAGAGAAAAAGAGAGCAGCACCTGCTGGGCTCTGTGCGTTCAGGACCTGACTCTTGGTTGTAGCCGAGGACATGGTTTCAAGAGTTGTGGGATAGAACATCCTTGTCCTGCTGCGTGCTCTGTGGGGGAGCCTCCACGAAGATTCTGTCACTCTGCCCCTCCCCAAAGTCGTGCGCACTGCCCCCAAACCTGCCTTTCCAACGAAACAACGATGTTCAGAATGGAAGCACTAGCCCAGTCTCCCAACGAGTTGACTTTATCAGGACTAAGACACAAGTCTGGATTCAGGCGATGGGAAATCTCTACTGGCTACACCAGAGAGTTGGTCAGCCAGAGGCTTCCGTTCCTCTTTCAGAAAGGAGAGGAACCAGGCGGGCCATGGATATTTCCCTGCCCTTCAAGCCAGTGACTAGAGATAGCAGTCGTTCAGGGGAAGCTGTGGTGGATTCCTCTCTGTGTAAGCTCCTGTGTTTGCAACTGGGCCTTCCCTCAATAGTCCCTCATTATGCTCGGAAAGAGGCCTCACCTGGACCGGCAGAATACTTGGCCGCCCTCGACATCCAGTCTTCAGAACGGAGGCATCAGAGGCAGTCAAGGGATACAGTCAGCTGACCACCCATTCCAGTCCTTACTCCATGCAGCCAAGCAGCATGCAGTCACAAGCAGGAGCCAAAGATTCCTTGGCAATATCTGACCCTGACTGCTCTCGCTGAGCACAGGACCACAAGGGAAACTTGCCACCGACAAGGGAGAGCTGGCTGTGTGCATGACAGCTCCATATCCCAGGAATGGGAGCCAACAGAAGGTTCGAAATTCAGCAAGCTTGGGAGGAGAGCTACAGGAGGGCCAATGTGGTCCATTCCAAGGGGAACGAAATCCATCTGACAGTTGTATTAACTCTGTTTCCCTTGGCTATGGAAATGTACCAGGTGTCTCTGAGAACCTCCAGCCCAGCCTCTGATGTCATAGGACAATCCCCTGTCCCTCCCCATGTCCATGTATTTCTGAGACCAGATTGTAGCGGATCCTGGGGCCCCACAGAATGTACAGGCGAAGGTCACATCCAGACTCCCAGGTTCGCTGAGACTCACGATCGAATGGCCTCAGGCCTGAAGCTAGGATGGAATGAGAAGCAAGGCATGGAAGTGGACACCGAGGGCCTGATTCTTGAGTATAGAGGAGCATGGGATGATGTCGAATAGGAAGAGACTAGCAAGCACACTTTCCTAGCGAGCTCCCCATATCACGAATAAGAAACAGCAGTGTGCTCGGGCAAAGGGAACGCCCAGTGGCCCCACCTGGGAGCCCTGTCAGCAAGCGGCCTGGGTCTTTTCTGCCAAAAGACAAGGAAAGCTTCTGACCCTGGCTCCTTTTCCTGTCCTTCCCATACTGACTACCATTAGGAGGGTTTCAGGGACAGCTGGGGTGCTTTGGGGGGCGACTCTCAAGTGTTTGGCCCCTGGACTCAGTGCACTCTACCGGGCAAGGCCTCTTTCAGAAGAGGCCCTCCATGCAGCACTCTGGGCAGGTGTGAACAATCTTTTCTTCCTCAGGAAAGCATGTCAGTCAGCCTAGGGTAGGAGACAACCTGGCCATGTATAAGCAGGCTGACACCAGCCACCCAAGAAGGAAGCTGAACTCTGAGTGTTTGTGTATGTCTGTGTGTGTGTGTATGTGTGTGTGTGTGTGTGTGTGTGCACGCGCGCACGCTTGACTGTGTGATAGGTGTTGTTTCAGCGTGGTTTGAATCTGACAGGTGTTCTGAATCTTGAGGGGTTGTGTGTTTTCCATAGGTGTGCTGAGCCATTGAGTGTATCTCTGTGCTGGAGGTGTGTTGAGTGCATGCAGTTCACGAGTCGGATGGACATGGTGTGTGTCTTGTGTGTTTTACATGGCATTGGTGTGTGATGGAGATGTGTTTCCTATGGTGGATATTTGATGTTTCTCCAGTGCATATAGGTGGGGACTAGGTGGTGTGTATGCCTGATATCCATGCGCTGTGTTAGTGGTGTATATATTGTATGTGGGTTGTTTGTGTTCGTTTCTTGTGGTGTGTGTGCGGTGCCGATTAGGATGGACTACAGGGGTGAGATCGGGATATCTGTTGTGTGTGCGTGGTGCATGGCGGTTGCCCATTCCTGTGGTCTCTGTGTGGTATGCTTGTGGGAGATGCCTGGTGTGCGTGGTGAATGGAGTGTGTGTATGGTGTTTGTGTTGTGTGTGCATGGCGTGCTTGTGGGT
>NW_022635119.1:0-2681 GCF_010015895.1 Lontra canadensis | reverse complement strand
AAAAATCTGCTGCATTTCTATACACTAATAAGGAAGCAGCTGAAAGAGAGATTAAGAAAACAATCCCATTTACAACAGTCCCCAAAATAATAAAACAGCTATGAATAAACTTAGCAAAGAGGTGAAAAGACCAGATTGGGAAAACTATTCAAATATTGATGAAAGAAGCTGAAGATGACACAAAGATATGGAAAGACAGTCCATGCTCATGGATTAAGAGAACAAATATTGTGAAAATTTCTATACTACCCAAAGCAAGCTACACATTTAATGCAATCCCTATCAAAATACCAACAGCACTCTTCATAGAACTAGAAAAAAGACTTCCTAAACTTTGTATGGAACCACAAAAGACTCTCAATAGCCAAAGCAATCTTGAAAAAGGAAATCAAAAGCGGAGGGAACGCTATTCCAGATTTCAAATTATATTACAAATCTGTAGTAATCAAAAGGTATGGTACTGGCACAAAAACAGACACTTAGATCAACAGAACAGAATACAAAGCACAGAAATAAACCCACGATGCTATTGTCAATCTTTGACAAAGGAGGCAAGAATATTTAATGGGAAAAAGTCTCTTCAACAAAGGGTAACTGCATGGCTGCATGCAAAAGAATGAAACGGGACTTCTTACACTGCACACAAAAACTCAAAATGGATTAGGGACCTAAATGTGAGACCTGACACCATAAAATTCCTAGAAGAGAGCACAGGCAGTAATTTCTCTGATGTTGACCATAACAATATCTTTCTAGGTATGTCTCCTGAGGCAAGTAAAACAAAGCAAAATAAGCAATTGTGATTACACTAAAATAAAAAAACTTCTGCCCAGCAAAGGAAACCACCATTAAAACTAAAAGACAACCTAACTAACTGGGAGAAGATATTTGCAATGACATATCCAACTAAGGATCACTATCCAAATTATATAAAGAATTTATACAGCTCAACACCAAAAAAAATCCCAAATAATCCGATTAAAAAATGGGAAGACACGAACAGACATTTCTCCAAAGACAATATCCAGATGGCCAACAGATACATGAAAAGATGCTCAACATCACGCATCATCAGGGAAATGCAAATCAAAAACAAAGTGAACTATCACCTCACATCTGTTAAAATGACTAAACTCAAAAACTCAAGAAACAAGTGCTGGCAAAGACGTGGAGAAAAAGTAATACTCGTGCACTGTTGGTGGGATGCAAACTGGTGCAGTAAATGTGGAAGACAGCATACGGGTTCCTTGAAAAATTAAAAACAGAACTACCCTATGGTCCAGCAATTATACTACTAGGTATTTACCCAAAGAATACAAAAACACTAATTCAAAGGGATATATACACTCCTATTTTTTTTCTAAAGATTTTATTTATTGACAGAGAGAGATCACAAGTAGGCAGAGAGGCAGGCAGAGAGAGAGAGAGGAGGAAGCAAGCTCCCCGCCAAGCAGAGAGCCCGATGCGGGACTCCATCTCAGGACCCTGAGATCATGACCTGAGCCGTAGGCAGAGGCTTAACCCACTGAGCCATCCAGGCACCCTACACTCCTATGTTTAGAGTAACATTATTTACAATACACAACCCATGGAAACAGCCCAAGTGTTGATCAATAGATGAACGGATAAAGAAGATGTGGTGTATGCACATACAATGGAATATTATTCAGCCATAAAAAAGAATGAAGTCCTGCCATTTGCAAAACATGGATGGATTTAGAGCGTATAATGCTTAGGAAAGCACGCCAGTTACAGAACAAGAATTACCATACTATTTCACTCATACGTGGAATTTAAGAAGCAAAACAAACACAAGAACAAAAAGAAAGACAAACCAAACAACAAACTCTTAACTAGAGAACAAAGAGATGGTTACCAGAGAGGAAATGAGGAGGAGGCAATGGCTGAAACCTGCGAAGTGGATTGAGAGTGCACTTATCTTGATCAGCAATGAGTAGTTTAAGGAACTACGGAAGCACTATTTTGTACACATGAAGTGAATGTAACACTGTATTTTAACACTTTCTTTTTTTTTTTTTTAGCTAAATAGCACATTATTAAGTCATTCAGCAATATATGACTAAGGTCTATAGATTAGACATTTGTATGATAAAAATGTTAAGTTCCTGATTTTGATAGTTACGTTGTGGTTACATAAGAGAATAATCTTGTTTTTAACGAAACACAAGTAATTAGGGGTAATGTATCCCCTTGTTGGTAATTTACACCCAAATAGTTCAGAAAATAATATATACAAAGAGTAATAAAGCAAATGTGATAAACATTCAGGGAATCTGAATAAAAATAAATGAGGACTGTTGGTATTATTCTCCCAATTTTTCTGTAGGTCTGAAATTATTTCAGACTAAAAAGTTTAAAAAAATTTATTCTTAAAGGAAAATGAAGAGGATTTTTTAAAATGGCCCTTTAGAAAGGACATTGGTTAAGGTTTCTTCCCCATTTTTAAGGATAACAAACTAGATTAATTGATTAGGTAAGAAAAGTAAAAAGTGAAATGAAAACAGAGCTTATAATGAATTACTGTTTAAGAAAATTTAATTATGGTATATGTCTAAAACAAAAGTCTAAAATATAAGTATAGCTTTTTTTTTTTAATGTAACAAAACCACCAAGTGAAGACCTCATACCAAGCCTGAAATTCCTCTACTTTACAAATCACT
>NW_022635118.1:0-2681 GCF_010015895.1 Lontra canadensis | reverse complement strand
AAGAGAGCGAGGATTCATCCAAACCGGGGACGATTCTGTGAGAGGGACAGATCCATGACCCCTGAACGTGAGGCAAGCACAGTTCGAAATATGGAAGGTGACGGGGGAGCCTTTGATGGGGATCCGCCCAGAAAGGGAAACAAACAGAAAATTCAACCAGGGAAAGAGACAACTCAGTTTGTTTCGCCTTGCCCCATGCATCAGGCCAGCTCTCATCGAAACTGCTCATTTGGCCCATACACCCATGTTTCCGGCCGAGCCTCTTCAGACACCTGACGTTTCCTCATGTGCCAGGTGTTCTGAAACCCAACAGGGAGGTGTCCTGCGCTGCAACATAACCACAGTCCTGAGAAGTCTGTGGGTGTCTCCTCTTTCAAGGGAGCCTATGGCTCTTTGACACGGATACGGAATGATTCATAGGGCCCCTCTTGTTTCAGAAAAAGAGAAAAAGAGAGCAGCACCTGCTGGGCTCTGTGCGTTCAGGACCTGACTCTTGGTTGTAGCCGAGGACATGGTTTCAAGAGTTGTGGGATAGAACATCCTTGTCCTGCTGCGTGCTCTGTGGGGGAGCCTCCACGAAGATTCTGTCACTCTGCCCCTCCCCAAAGTCGTGCGCACTGCCCCCAAACCTGCCTTTCCAACGAAACAACGATGTTCAGAATGGAAGCACTAGCCCAGTCTCCCAACGAGTTGACTTTATCAGGACTAAGACACAAGTCTGGATTCAGGCGACGGGAAATCTCTACTGGCTACACCAGAGAGTTGGTCAGCCAGAGGCTTCCGTTCCTCTTTCAGAAAGGAGAGGAACCAGGCGGGCCATGGATATTTCCCTGCCCTTCAAGCCAGTGATTAGAGATAGCAGTCGTTCAGGGGAAGCTGTGGTGGATTCCTCTCTGTGTAAGCTCCTGTGTTTGCAACTGGGCCTTCCCTCAATAGTCCCTCATTATGCTCGGAAAGAGGCCTCACCTGGACCGGCAGAATACTTGGCCGCCCTCGACATCCAGTCTTCAGAACGGAGGCATCAGAGGCAGTCAAGGGATACAGTCAGCTGACCACCCATTCCAGTCCTTACTCCATGCAGCCAAGCAGCATGCAGTCACAAGCAGGAGCCAAAGATTCCTTGGCAATATCTGACCCTGACTGCTCTCGCTGAGCACAGGACCACAAGGGAAACTTGCCACCGACAAGGGAGAGCTGGCTGTGTGCATGACAGCTCCATATCCCAGGAATGGGAGCCAACAGAAGGTTCGAAATTCAGCAAGCTTGGGAGGAGAGCTACAGGAGGGCCAATGTGGTCCATTCCAAGGGGAACGAAATCCATCTGACAGTTGTATTAACTCTGTTTCCCTTGGCTATGGAAATGTACCAGGTGTCTCTGAGAACCTCCAGCCCAGCCTCTGATGTCATAGGACAATCCCCTGTCCCTCCCCATGTCCATGTATTTCTGAGACCAGATTGTAGCGGATCCTGGGGCCCCACAGAATGTACAGGCGAAGGTCACATCCAGACTCCCAGGTTCGCTGAGACTCACGATCGAATGGCCTCAGGCCTGAAGCTAGGATGGAATGAGAAGCAAGGCATGGAAGTGGACACCGAGGGCCTGATTCTTGAGTATAGAGGAGCATGGGATGATGTCGAATAGGAAGAGACTAGCAAGCACACTTTCCTAGCGAGCTCCCCATATCACGAATAAGAAACAGCAGTGTGCTCGGGCAAAGGGAACGCCCAGTGGCCCCACCTGGGAGCCCTGTCAGCAAGCGGCCTGGGTCTTTTCTGCCAAAAGACAAGGAAAGCTTCTGACCCTGGCTCCTTTTCCTGTCCTTCCCATACTGACTACCATTAGGAGGGTTTCAGGGACAGCTGGGGTGCTTTGGGGGGCGACTCTCAAGTGTTTGGCCCCTGGACTCAGTGCACTCTACCGGGCAAGGCCTCTTTCAGAAGAGGCCCTCCATGCAGCACTCTGGGCAGGTGTGAACAATCTTTTCTTCCTCAGGAAAGCATGTCAGTCAGCCTAGGGTAGGAGACAACCTGGCCATGTATAAGCAGGCTGACACCAGCCACCCAAGAAGGAAGCTGAACTCTGAGTGTTTGTGTATGTCTGTGTGTGTGTGTATGTGTGTGTGTGTGTGTGTGTGTGCACGCGCGCACGCTTGACTGTGTGATAGGTGTTGTTTCAGCGTGGTTTGAATCTGACAGGTGTTCTGAATCTTGAGGGGTTGTGTGTTTTCCATAGGTGTGCTGAGCCATTGAGTGTATCTCTGTGCTGGAGGTGTGTTGAGTGCATGCAGTTCACGAGTCGGATGGACATGGTGTGTGTCTTGTGTGTTTTACATGGCATTGGTGTGTGATGGAGATGTGTTTCCTATGGTGGATATTTGATGTTTCTCCAGTGCATATAGGTGGGGACTAGGTGGTGTGTATGCCTGATATCCATGCGCTGTGTTAGTGGTGTATATATTGTATGTGGGTTGTTTGTGTTCGTTTCTTGTGGTGTGTGTGCGGTGCCGATTAGGATGGACTACAGGGGTGAGATCGGGATATCTGTTGTGTGTGCGTGGTGCATGGCGGTTGCCCATTCCTGTGGTCTCTGTGTGGTATGCTTGTGGGAGATGCCTGGTGTGCGTGGTGAATGGAGTGTGTGTATGGTGTTTGTGTTGTGTGTGCATGGCGTGCTTGTGGGT
>NW_022635117.1:0-2684 GCF_010015895.1 Lontra canadensis | reverse complement strand
CTAAATGTGTAATGTGAGAATGGGAAGCATGTGCAATGGGAAAGGAAACTTAGCAAGTAGATGGGCAAGGATCAAGTGTCATTACAGGGGATCTAGAAACCGTAGGGAATCATCAAAAGTTCCAAAGAGGGGTGACTGTGTTGCTCAGATGGTTAAGTATCTGCCTTTGGCTCAGGTCATGATCCCAGGGTCCTGGGATTGAGTTCCACATTGGGCTCCCTGCTCAGCAAGGAGCCACTTCTCCCACTCCCTCTGCCCCTGCTTATGATCTCTATCTGTCAAATAAATAAATAAAATCTTAAAACACACACACACACACAATTTCCAAAGGAAGGAATGGTCTGATCATATCACTGATCCAGAAAAAACTCTTTAGCCAATATACAGTATGCACATGGCATTGGAGTAGAAACAAATTACCATATTACTAAGGGGAGGCAAGCTGAGCAGTTTAGTCAAATATCAAGGTCAGTGTCCAATGAGTTTCAGGAATTTCATTGAGAGGGTTTATGTACCAAAAAAACGTTGTTCTGGATGGCCACTGAAATTCTATTTCTAGTTTTAAAGTTCCAAGATTCATTAAATCAAAAAACTGTAGGAATTTACTTGAAATTAAAGTCATGTGTTCACCCTCTTAGGGAAAGAAAAAACAAGATAAACATATATTTTTATATACACAGAAAATCTATATATGCACGTATTATCTTTCGTAAAAGCATCATTGCCTATTTTGTCTCATAAGTTCAGGAACAACAGTTGTTAGCATCATTACATATCATACACACGTATCGTGTGGGTGCTGCTGCTTTCTTGTCCTGGCTTGCTGTTAGCAATTCACTGTTAGGTATCTTACCCAGTAGTATAAAACATCCCTTATGGATGTGGATAATTCCTACTTGTGAGCACATAAACTTCAATATTAGAATAAAGCTATGTTTTTTATTTGAGAGAGAGAGAGAGCGCACACAGGCAGGAGGGGCAGAGAGAGGGAGAGAGCGTCTCAAGAAGACTCTGTGTTAAGCGTGGAGCCCGACACGAGGCTCGATCTCACAATCCTGAGATCAGGACCTGAGCAGAAAGCAAGAGTCACACCCTTAAATGATTGCACCACCCAGGTGCCCCTAAAGCAATGGTTTTAATTAAATACAAATTGAACTGAGTAAATTTAGTCACATTCCAATCTTATATCATAGCTGGATATAGCATATCAATAATGTTCTCTTATCAAGAAGAGTTTCTAAGTGGATAATGGATTTCTTCCTAATTACAACTTAGTTCTTTTTTGTCCTCATTTTCACTTGTGAATATTGAGATTTTTTTTTTTTTCCTAAACATCCATGAAAGTACTTGTATGTATGAATGTTTATCTGAGCCGTCCTTCCGGATTGGATAATATTTGCACAGACAGAACTCTGATGTACAATACTTAAGACTTTGCCTAATTATCTGGAAAGATTCAAGCTCAGTGAGGAACTCCGAAAAATGTGACATTGCTCCAATATTTTTTCTTCCCTGCAGGTCTTGAAACAGTTGCCTCCAATCCCGGGATGCCCGTTAAGTGCCTAATGTCTAATCTCCTACAGTCCAGGAGAAGGCTGGCTACATCCAGTGCCAGCAGCCAGTCGCATACCTTCGTATCCAGTGTGGAGTCTGAGAGCCACAGCAGTCCCAGATGGGAGGACGACTGCCAGGTGAGAGTTTTGTATGTCACATTTACAATGGAGACGCTTTACACTTTTCCATGTAAGTTCTGTAAGGAAATGAAACTGTTACGTGGATGGCAGTCAAGGTAGTCTTTATTTGCCTGTATATTCTGTCAAATTATTTTTAAATATTTCATTTCACATTCAAATGCAGAATTATTTGTAATTAATATATAGTGAGCTTGCAGAAAATTGATAGAAAACGTTTGGTTCAGGGCATCTAGATGGTCTTTTTTTTTTTTTTAATTCCCTACCATGACATAAACACTAGCTTATTGTGCTTTTTTTTTTTTAAAGTATTATTTTAAAACTTGTACTACCTCCTTCTATACGGTATTCTTCCAGTTTCTCATTTAATGGAATGATAACTCTTTCAGATCAGAAATAACTTTTAGACCACAAGGTAATGTATGTGTGCCTTTAAAAGTATTTATTTTAAGGACATTTGCTTGCTAAGTGAATGGAGTTACTTAAAGTTATTTACTTAAGTATATATTCTGCTTTTGCCTTTTAAGCTATTAAAACTGGTAAGTATTACAGGTGAGAGGAACAGAAGTTTTATTTTTTTTTTAAGAATTTATTTATTTATTTGACAGAGAGAGATCACAAGTAGGCAGAGAGGCAGGCAGAGAGGGTGGGGGGGAAGCAGGCTCCCTGCTGAGCAGAGAGCCCAGTGTGGAGCTTGATCCCAGAATCCTGAGATCATGACCTGAGCCAAAGGCAGAGGCTTAACCCACTGAGCCATCCAGGCGCCCTTGAACTGAGGTTTTAAATTATGAAGTTTCCTTCGTAGAGTGCAGATAAAATAATGTTAGGTTAGAATAATGGTAATACACAAAGAATCAACCTTCCGTTCGAGTAAATAATTTGGATTGTATTTACTCTGTATTCTCAGTAATATGATTTTCTTCATTGTTGGATATTTGTGTTCTCAAAGTAAGGTCAGATTATTTTTTAGTCAAGGCAGTGTTTCTCAATCTT
>NW_022635116.1:0-2684 GCF_010015895.1 Lontra canadensis | reverse complement strand
CTAAATGTGTAATGTGAGAATGGGAAGCATGTGCAATGGGAAAGGAAACTTAGCAAGTAGATGGGCAAGGATCAAGTGTCATTACAGGGGATCTAGAAACCGTAGGGAATCATCAAAAGTTCCAAAGAGGGGTGACTGTGTTGCTCAGATGGTTAAGTATCTGCCTTTGGCTCAGGTCATGATCCCAGGGTCCTGGGATTGAGTTCCACATTGGGCTCCCTGCTCAGCAAGGAGCCACTTCTCCCACTCCCTCTGCCCCTGCTTATGATCTCTATCTGTCAAATAAATAAATAAAATCTTAAAACACACACACACACACAATTTCCAAAGGAAGGAATGGTCTGATCATATCACTGATCCAGAAAAAACTCTTTAGCCAATATACAGTATGCACATGGCATTGGAGTAGAAACAAATTACCATATTACTAAGGGGAGGCAAGCTGAGCAGTTTAGTCAAATATCAAGGTCAGTGTCCAATGAGTTTCAGGAATTTCATTGAGAGGGTTTATGTACCAAAAAAACGTTGTTCTGGATGGCCACTGAAATTCTATTTCTAGTTTTAAAGTTCCAAGATTCATTAAATCAAAAAACTGTAGGAATTTACTTGAAATTAAAGTCATGTGTTCACCCTCTTAGGGAAAGAAAAAACAAGATAAACATATATTTTTATATACACAGAAAATCTATATATGCACGTATTATCTTTCGTAAAAGCATCATTGCCTATTTTGTCTCATAAGTTCAGGAACAACAGTTGTTAGCATCATTACATATCATACACACGTATCGTGTGGGTGCTGCTGCTTTCTTGTCCTGGCTTGCTGTTAGCAATTCACTGTTAGGTATCTTACCCAGTAGTATAAAACATCCCTTATGGATGTGGATAATTCCTACTTGTGAGCACATAAACTTCAATATTAGAATAAAGCTATGTTTTTTATTTGAGAGAGAGAGAGAGCGCACACAGGCAGGAGGGGCAGAGAGAGGGAGAGAGCGTCTCAAGAAGACTCTGTGTTAAGCGTGGAGCCCGACACGAGGCTCGATCTCACAATCCTGAGATCAGGACCTGAGCAGAAAGCAAGAGTCACACCCTTAAATGATTGCACCACCCAGGTGCCCCTAAAGCAATGGTTTTAATTAAATACAAATTGAACTGAGTAAATTTAGTCACATTCCAATCTTATATCATAGCTGGATATAGCATATCAATAATGTTCTCTTATCAAGAAGAGTTTCTAAGTGGATAATGGATTTCTTCCTAATTACAACTTAGTTCTTTTTTGTCCTCATTTTCACTTGTGAATATTGAGATTTTTTTTTTTTTCCTAAACATCCATGAAAGTACTTGTATGTATGAATGTTTATCTGAGCCGTCCTTCCGGATTGGATAATATTTGCACAGACAGAACTCTGATGTACAATACTTAAGACTTTGCCTAATTATCTGGAAAGATTCAAGCTCAGTGAGGAACTCCGAAAAATGTGACATTGCTCCAATATTTTTTCTTCCCTGCAGGTCTTGAAACAGTTGCCTCCAATCCCGGGATGCCCGTTAAGTGCCTAATGTCTAATCTCCTACAGTCCAGGAGAAGGCTGGCTACATCCAGTGCCAGCAGCCAGTCGCATACCTTCGTATCCAGTGTGGAGTCTGAGAGCCACAGCAGTCCCAGATGGGAGGACGACTGCCAGGTGAGAGTTTTGTATGTCACATTTACAATGGAGACGCTTTACACTTTTCCATGTAAGTTCTGTAAGGAAATGAAACTGTTACGTGGATGGCAGTCAAGGTAGTCTTTATTTGCCTGTATATTCTGTCAAATTATTTTTAAATATTTCATTTCACATTCAAATGCAGAATTATTTGTAATTAATATATAGTGAGCTTGCAGAAAATTGATAGAAAACGTTTGGTTCAGGGCATCTAGATGGTCTTTTTTTTTTTTTTAATTCCCTACCATGACATAAACACTAGCTTATTGTGCTTTTTTTTTTTTAAAGTATTATTTTAAAACTTGTACTACCTCCTTCTATACGGTATTCTTCCAGTTTCTCATTTAATGGAATGATAACTCTTTCAGATCAGAAATAACTTTTAGACCACAAGGTAATGTATGTGTGCCTTTAAAAGTATTTATTTTAAGGACATTTGCTTGCTAAGTGAATGGAGTTACTTAAAGTTATTTACTTAAGTATATATTCTGCTTTTGCCTTTTAAGCTATTAAAACTGGTAAGTATTACAGGTGAGAGGAACAGAAGTTTTATTTTTTTTTTAAGAATTTATTTATTTATTTGACAGAGAGAGATCACAAGTAGGCAGAGAGGCAGGCAGAGAGGGTGGGGGGGAAGCAGGCTCCCTGCTGAGCAGAGAGCCCAGTGTGGAGCTTGATCCCAGAATCCTGAGATCATGACCTGAGCCAAAGGCAGAGGCTTAACCCACTGAGCCATCCAGGCGCCCTTGAACTGAGGTTTTAAATTATGAAGTTTCCTTCGTAGAGTGCAGATAAAATAATGTTAGGTTAGAATAATGGTAATACACAAAGAATCAACCTTCCGTTCGAGTAAATAATTTGGATTGTATTTACTCTGTATTCTCAGTAATATGATTTTCTTCATTGTTGGATATTTGTGTTCTCAAAGTAAGGTCAGATTATTTTTTAGTCAAGGCAGTGTTTCTCAATCTT
>NW_022635115.1:0-2685 GCF_010015895.1 Lontra canadensis | reverse complement strand
CAGCAATATCTACAATAGCCAAACTATGGAAAGAACCTAGATGTCCATCAACAGACGAATGGATAAAAAAGATGTGGTAGATATACACAATGGAATACTATGCAGCCATCAAAAGAAATGAAATCTTGCCATTTGCGACGACGTGGATGGAACTAGAGGGTATCATGCTTAGCGAAATAAGTCAATCGGAGAAAGACAACTATCATATGATCTCCCTGATATGAGGGAGAGGAGATGCAACATGGGGGGTTAAGGGGGTAGAAGAGTAAATGAAGCAAGATGGGATTGGGAGGGAGATAAACCATAAGTGACTCTTAATCTCACAAAACAAACTGAGGGTTGCTGGGGGGAGGGGGGTTGGGGGGATGGGGTTATTATGGACATTGGGGAGGGTATGTGCTATGATGAGTGCGGGGAAGTGTGTAAACCTGGCGATTCACAGACCTGTACCCCTGGGGGGAAAAATATATGTTTATAAAAAATAAAATTAAAAAAATATATATTTATTTAAAAATTATTTTAAAAATTTAAAAAAAATGTAAAAAGGATACAGCGCTTAACCATGGGTGCTGAAGAGCTGAGTTGGAGTCCTTTTGTAGCATTTCCAGATCCCTTGAGATCCTTGGTAGTATTCCAGATATTATCAGTCTCTTCAAGTTCTTTTACACTCAAGATGGCATTTTTTTTTTTAAGTAATCGCTACGTCCAATGTGGGGCTCAAACTCATGAACCCTAGATCAAGAGGCACATGCTATACCCATGAGCCAGCCAGACACCCCTCAAGATGGCATTCTAGAATACCAGTGCTTTTATTTTTTTAATCATTTTTTGAAATTTATTTTTAGCATAACAGTATTCATTGTTTTTGCACCACACCCAGTGCTCCATGCAGTCCGTGCCCTCTCTAATACCCACCACCTGGTTCCCCCAACCTCCCACCCCCCCACCTCTTCAAACCCTTCAGATTGTTTTTCAGAGTCCATAGTCTCTCATTGTTCACCTCCCCTTCCAATTTCCCCCAACTGCCTTCTCCTAACTCCCCATGTCCTCCATGCTATTTGTTATGCTCCACAAATAAGTGAAACCATATGATAATTGAGTCTCTCTGCTTGACTTATTTCACTCAGCATAATCTCTTCCAGTCCTGTCCATGTTGCTACAAAAGTTGGGTATTCATCCTTTCTGATGGAGGCATAATACTCCATACTGTATATGGACCACATCTTCCTCAAAATCAAAAGCTTCTGCACAGCAAAGGAAACAGTCAAGAAAACAAAGAGGCAACCCACGGAATGGGAGAAGATATTTGCAAATGACAGTACAGACCAAAGATTGATATCCAGGATCTATAAAGAACTCCTCAAACTCAACACACACAAAACAGATAATCATATCAAAAAATGGGCAGAAGATATGAACAGACACTTCTCTAATGAAGACATACAAATGCCTATCAGACACATGAAAAAATGTTCATCATCACTAGCCATCAGGGAGATTCAAATTAAAACCACATTGAGATATCACCTTACACAGTTAGAATGGCCAAAATGAGCAAGACAGGAAACAACATGTGTTGGAGGGGATGTGGAGAAAGGGGAACCCTCTTACACTGTTGGTGGGAATGCAAGTTGGTGCAGCCTCTTTGGAGAACAGTGTGGAGATTCCTCAAGAAATTAAAAATAGAACTTCCCTATGACCCTGCAATTGCACTACTGGGTATTTACCCCAAAGATACAGATATAGTGAAAAGAAGGTCCATCTGTACCCCAATGTTTATAGCAGCAATGGCCACGGTTGCCAAACTGTGGAAAGAACCAAGATGACCTTCAATGGACGAATGGATAATACCAGTGCTTTTAAATACTAAAATCTGTTGTCAATCCAACATTGTCCCTCATGCCTCTGTGCATTGATTTTTCATTACACAATTTTTCAAGTTGAGATCAAATTCTCAGGGCTTTCACTGAGGACCTTTGACATCAGAAGAGTCTTGCCAGAGTTCATGGGGCCCACACAAAGCAGATCATAGTCTGATCATGCAGGTGATGGTCCCTTGCACAAAGTGCTCTAAAACACTGATAATCCGTGTACAGAAACAATCGGTTATCTGGAGATCATACACCTGGCAGCCTAAAGCATTGCAACCAGCTCACAATAAGGAAAAGGAGCATCTCTGGCTCCCAGTGAGCCAATCATTTTTATCATAAAATTCTTATTATTTAATACTTTTTTAATGTATTACTTTATTATGTTTTAATTTAGTTTATCATTTATGTTATCATAATTATTATAAATGTGTATAATTACACACATGCTGCAAGCATGATATATAGATTATATAATTTCATACATATTACTATTTATACATTGAATGATATGTAGATGATTATAATTATTATTGATCATTATCATCATTATTATGTACAGTACTGATCATAGTTGTTATGAAATACAGTTTCTCTATCCATAGAAGGTGTTCAGTTGTCTGAAGACAGCTTTGGAGAGGGATTCCAAATCAAATTTTAGAAGATCAATTTAATTTAATTAATTTAATTAATTTATTGATTAAATTAAATTGATTTAATTAATTAATTAAATTTCCAAATCAAAATTTAGAAGATTTCTAAATCTTCCAAGAAACCAGGCAGGACTGGACCCACAAGCTCTGCAGAGGCCCTCCTG
>NW_022635114.1:0-2695 GCF_010015895.1 Lontra canadensis | reverse complement strand
TGTTGCCTCATGTATAACAGATGTTTAAAATATTCAAAGGGATATTCCCTCTTATAATATCTTATAAGATATTTCCTCTTATAAGGGACATTGAACTTAAATATATGTTCCTTAGGTTTTGATATGCATCCCAAGTGCTGAATTTACACCCTCAAAGTCTACACTGCTTGCCATCTTGCCACTATACCCCATCTGTTCTTATTAAGAGCATGAACACGGAGGAAGTCCTTTTTCATCTCATCAACCTGAAGTGGCCAGCCCTGGGACTTACACAACCTAACTCTCCCCCCAAAGCCATGACCTTTTCAAGATCCTTGGGTCTTGGGGCACCTGGAGATTCAGTCAGCTAAGTGTCTGCCTTCAGCTCAGGTCATGATCTTAGGGTTCTGGCATTGAGCCTCCCATTGGGCTCCCTGCTCAGTGGGAAACCTGCTTTCTGTTCTCCTTTGCCCTCCCCTCCATCCACTCATGTTCCCTCTTACTCTCTCTCTCTCTCAAATAAATAAACAAAATATTTAAAACATTTGGTAAGGAAAAAGTAAAACTTGCACTATTACAGATGACATGATTCATGATACATTAAAACACACACACACACACACACACACACACAAAAAGAAACCCTAAATACTCCACCAAAAGCCTACTAGAACTCATCAGTGAATTAGGTAAGGCCATAAGATACAGAATCAGTATACAGAAATCCACTGCATTTATATAAAGTAATAATGAAGCAGCAGAGAGAAATTATGAAAACAATCCCATTTACAATTGCACCAAAAGTAATGAAATATCTGGGCATAAATAACTGAAGAGGTGAAAGACCTGCACCCTGAAAACTATAAAACAGTGATGAGAGAAACTGAAGATGACACATACGCATGGAAAGACACCCCATGCTCATGGATTTGAAGAACAAAAATGGTTAAAATATCCATGTAATGCATAATAGTGTAGAGATTTAATGCAATTCGTCTAAATACCAACAGCAATTTTCACAAAACTAGAGCAAGCAATCCTAAAATTCGTGTGGAACCACACAAGACCACAAACACCCAAAGTAATCTTGAAAAATAAAAACAAAGCTGGAAACATCCCAATTCCAGACTTCAGGTTATATTACAAAGCTGTAGAGATCAAAACAGTATGGTGCTGGTACACGAATAGACACAAGATCATTGGGACAGAATTTTCATCTAGAAATAAAACTGTACATATATGGTCACTTAATGTACAAGAAAATAGGGATGAACACACAAAGGGAAGATATAATTTTTTCCACAAATGGTTTTTGGGAAAACTGGGCAGCTACATGCAAAAGAATGAAACTGGACTACTTTTTATACCATACTGCAAAATAAGCTCAAAATGGATTAAATACCTAAATGTGAGACACGAGACCATAATACTCCCCAAAAATATAATTGCACTGCTGGGTATTTACCCCAAAGACACAGGTGTAGTGAAAAGAAGGGCCATATGTACCCCAATGTTCATAGCAGCAATGGCCACAGTCGCTAAACTGTGGAAAGAACCAAAATGCCCTTCAACAGAGGAATGGATAAGGATGATGTGGTCCATATGTACTATGGAGTATTACGCCTCCATCAGAAAGGATGAATATCCAACTTTTGTAGCAACATGGACGGGACTGGGAGAGATTATGCTGAGTGAAATAAGCCAAGCAGAGAGAGTCAATTATCATATGGTTTTACTTATTTGTGGAGCATAACAAATAGCATGGAGGACAAGGGGAGTTAGAGAGGAGAAGGGAGTTGAGGGAAATTGGAAGGAGAGGTGAACCATGAGAGACTATGGACTCTGAAAAACAATCTGAGCGTTTTGAAGGGGAGGGTGGTGGTAGGTTGGGGGAACCAGGTGGTGGGTATTAGAGAGGGCATGGATTGCATAGAGCTCTGGGTGTGGTGCAAAAACAATAATACTGTTATGGTGAAAAGAAATAAAAAATTAAAAAATAAAAATAAAAAAATATTTTACTAAAGTATTAGAATTAACCATTGGTACATTCAAGCATTTAATTAACTATGGAAATTCAAAGGAAAATCTTATTTGTCAAAGTTGATTTAAAGATAAATATGTTATATATTTCATACTTTCAAATAGATATATGATTAAATGTTATAAAGTAAGTCAGTTACTTGCATTATTGTATGCTTTAAAAAACATGAAGCTCTCTTCAAATTAAAAAAAAAAGCATGATAGAATTCTTTTATTTTATTTTATTTATTTGACAGAGAAAGAGAGATCGCAAGTAGGCAGAGAGGCAGGCAGAGAGAAGGGGGGAAGCAGGCTCCCTGCTGAGCAGAGGGCCCGATGTGGGACTCAATCCCAGGACGCTGAGATCATGACCTGAGCTGAAGACAGAGGCTTAACCCACTGAGCCACCCAGGTGCCCCAGCATGATAGAATTCTTGAAAGAATCCGTGTTGTACCTTCTAATCTATTATGAAATTGTAGTAAATGTGGCCAAAGTGATATTTTAATCAATGGGTGATATCTACAAGCATCAATGTACTTCTTTTCTCAATTTATGGTAAATTAAACTAAGGTTTACACTAAATGGTACTATAATCATTTAAATGGGATCACTTTAAAGTAATAATAATTATCTCTGGCAAAATATGTAGTAAAGAAATGAAAGCAAATGAACCTGCCAATATGAGAATTTGTCTGA
>NW_022635113.1:0-2697 GCF_010015895.1 Lontra canadensis | reverse complement strand
TGAAGCATGTCCTACAATGATGTTTTCAACAGCCCCAAAGTACTGTGGGGCTCTGTCAGGAGCTCCTAGGTAAGCACTCCTAGATTCCTGTACTTAAAGACTCCTCAGAGAATGTGAGACAGTGTTAGTTGGTAAGGCACTGAGTGTGGGGTAATGTGGTCACACAGCACTAGGAGCAGGGCACTGATAGTGTCCAGTTGCCCCAGGCCATGGTCCTCCTCCCTTTCCTCTGCTCCCCCCTTCAGCATCTTCCTTTCTAGCACCCTGGCCTCCTTTCTAACCCCCACTCCAGGAACATCATATTCTGCTTCCAATCCTCTGCACCATGGTACCCTCTGCGGGATAAATACAATGGGATTCATTCAGGGCTGTCTTCTTCTTTTCCTGGCACAGGAATTCTCAGTATCATCTCAGCATAGCCTTGTTGGATCCCTCCCCTGGTGGAGTTCAGGACCCAGTTTAGTCCCTTACACTTGTCTCATGGAGCAAATGCTTCTTTCGTTCACCTTTTCAGTTCATGTTTGTGCATCTGTCCCTCTAAACCCTGAGCTCCTAGAGGGAGGAACTGTTTGCCTGATAAGGACTGGCGCCACCTGAGTGCTCAGGGCCCAGTGGCTGCATGAACAGGAGAGAGGATCCAGCCCCCACCGACCAGCTTTATTGTCCAAGCCCAGTTGATTTAGGTCAAGTCCTGTTGTTTTCTTTTGCTTCCTACATCAACTCTGTGTTCCACGAGGGGCTCAAACTCATGACCCTGAGATTAAGTACCTCGTGCCCTACTGACTGAGGAAGGCAGGTGCTTCTTTGGTCATTTTCTCTAGGTTCTAGGCTGATAACTATGGACATTAGTTTGCTGATTTCAACATGTTCTAGTTATATTCCTTTATGCTGAATTACCAAGTAACTCCCCTAATCATGGTGGCATTTTGCCATAGATTTCGTCAACATGACAGTGCTGAGTGGATCTTCAGATTGGAGACTGAGCTCCTTTATGTGGTCTTTGAGGGGCCCAGAGTTCCCTCCACCAAGGGTCTCATCACCCTTTGATTGTCAAGCACTTCTGACACCATCAGTACAAAGGGAATGTCCCTGAATTAAACTATTCAAATGGTGAACCTTATAGGAATCAGATAGAAAGAAACAGATTTGTGGCACAGATGTATTTAGCACTTGAATGATGAGCGTCAAATAATTGGAAATGGCTCAGTTGTTCAATGATGGGTCTTTGAGTGCTGTCACTGAGAATGCCCAAGCGACAGTATTGACAGTGCCTGTCCACTGTGGGTACATCAGGTAGAAGAAAAGCCCAGCCCAAAAACTCACTACCTTCCCCCAACAGTGTACCACACACACACACACATTCACACACAACCCAGAGGGAAAATCATTGGAATTGGGACAAAATCCATTAAGGGCGATTATTTCTTGGAGAAGGAACTTGCCTTCTTCTTGTCATATTTAAGTCATTATTTTATTACATAAACACCTTCTGGCTTAAAGCTAAAGAACTATTGACTCTATTACCTGACTTGTTAGTAATAAATGGGAAGATTTAAGATGTGATTTTAATATTTTTTATAAATTGCCCACTGGAATAATTTAACATGGCATATGCAGGATAATGAAAGAATTTAAAGGTGTCTCATGGACCCAGATTTCGCCCCCATTTATGCCATTCAAGATATGCTTATGAAAGGGAATACAACCCCAGATAATGAGAGTAGCTTATTTTGGGGCTTCCCATGATGATAGTTCTTTCAAGAACTTTGGTTTGTAATAAAATGTTACTTTATAAAACAATGAAAAATTATGTATCTTTCTTAAATTCTGTAGCCAGACAGAGAAGGTCATATTGTAGGACTCAAGACACATGAAAAATCCCAGACGAGGTATAGTACCAGAGACAGAGTGAAGAGCAGTGGTTGCAGGGATTGGGGCATGGTAATGAACAGTGAGTGATAAGTAGCCCAGGTTTCTCTGTGATGGAAATGTTCTACAAGTATTTAGTTGTGCAACACTCTTAAAGCACTTAAAGCACCCCAATATACCATTGAAAAGGAGCAGAGTAAACTTTTAAGTAAAATCTATTAATACTTTATTTAATGCACAAAATCTATTAAGCCATTTTACAAGTGTATACAAAACACAGAAATTACAAAGAGGGCAAGGAACCCTGTTTTTGGGGTTCCAGGCAGCATGAGCTGCTGCTTGGAGACTGAGTCTGGTTATTCCATTGAGACAAGTGCTGACTCAAGCCCATCAGGAACCAAAAAGGAGCATGGTGTACCTTCGGGTCAGGTGAATGGCCTGATAGTTCTTCCATCTTAGGAGAGTGAACTAGAACCCTGAATACCACCTGCACTGGCCCCAACAGGGCAAGTGGAACCACTGCTCTTGCTGAGGGGTGAGCTCCAGCACCAGGGATGGGGTGGTCCAGCTTTGTGTCCGAAGATATAATGGGCACCACAGTGGGAGTTGGGCAAGTTCTTGAGGTAGTTCAGGATCTTTTACTAGGCCTAGTGCTGTAGATCCTTGAAGAGAAAGTGTCATCAGCATGATTGACTTCACATGTCCCTTCAAAATAAAGGAAACTTTTCCCAGCACTCAATGTCTTCTGTGTCCAAGAACCAATACCTGGGAGATCTCCCTGACTAAAGACCATGGGGACAGGGATCTGAGACTACTCACTCCCCTCAG
>NW_022635112.1:0-2698 GCF_010015895.1 Lontra canadensis | reverse complement strand
CACAGGGAAGCTCTATTTTTAATTTCTTGAGGAATCTCCACACTGTTCTCCAAAGAGGCTGCACCAACTTGCATTCCCACCAACAGTGTAAGAGGGTTCCCGTTTCTCCACATCCCCTCCAACACATGTTGTTTCCTGTCTTGCTAATTTTGGCCATTCTAACTGGTGTAAGGTGATATCTCAATGTGGTTTTAATTTGAATCTCCCTGATGGCTAGTGATGATGAACATTTTTTCATGTGTCTGATGGCTATCAGATGTATGTCTTCATTTGTCTTCATATTGTATGTCTTCATTGGAGAAGTGTCTGTTCATATCTTCTGCCCATTTTTTTTGATATGATTATCTATTTTGTGTGTGTGTTTTGAATCTTCTAAAGGCATTCAGGAATTTTTCATGGAGTTCATATGATGCACAAAGGTATCTATGCAGGAAAAGGATCTGGAAAGGTTTCCCCAGTTGGCATCCACACCAAAAATAGCTCAGATACCTAGGCTCCTATTTTGTCATAAATCTCTTTTTAAGAGTGAGCATTGTCCCTTTTCGCAATGGGATTTTGAAGGGTATCACCCCGACTTATCAGGCATATTTAAATATCTTTACCATTGATTTTCAGAAGGAGGGTTATGATCTTAATTCAGTGATATTCATGAGGTATGCCCAGGTCACACCCCAGGTAAGTTAAATCAGAAGGTCTGGAGGTGGGAGCCAATTGTCAGTATTTTTAAAGATGTCCAGGTAATGCCGTTGCACAGAAAAATTTAGCAACCATGGTCCTTATCCCTCTTTTCTTAAGAAAATTAGACTATGCCTATGTAAATTTGTGGGTGCAAATGTTGACCATCTTATGGCATCAAGGACTAATATTCATATCTATCATCTATGCCATGCATAGGATATTACCTAATTTCAACTATTAACATGATCAAAGTTTCTAGATTTGTGAGAATATCCCATCTAATTCATAAAGAACCATGAAGATTCTAAAGAAGGACATTTCAGTGTATTTATGGAATCATCAAAGACTTCCTAAGGAGGGAAACAATTGAAAAGATATTTGAAAATAACTAGGATTTCTATTTTGAATCATCTTAGGGCAACTTATTGGGTTTTGCTTCCTTTTTCTTTATATCCTAATGTTTATATAAACATTTTATTTCTGATTTCAAAGCCTGAGAATTAGTGCAGGAGATTCTAACAGAACCTATGAATATCCCATTTTTCAGAAGTCTAAGGGCTTACCATAAAGTTGATGGGCACATACACACACACACACACACACACACACACACACACACACACAGGTTCTCAGCAAGCCCCCATAAAAAAAAAAAGTGTCTGCTTTAGGTATTCCTCTGAGAGCATGTGGTCACATCAGGGTCAGAGGTATTTCCTCCCAGTGAAGCAGTCATAACAAGAGCAAAATCAACATAGCTCAGCTTCCTCTAGAAACAGCAAATAGAAAATCCACTGGACCTATGGAAAGATTCTACAGGTCAGCTGTAAGAAACGTTATGGAATTTTCAGAGTAAATACCTCTTTCTGAAGGCACACCACCACTGTTCTATTTTCAACATTCAGGTCATTCCCTCCTAGTACTTCAGATGTGGTCAATAAATATTTGTTGAATTGAATGGAATTTCAGATACAGATTTGCTTCAAGAGAGGAAAAGAGAGAAGATTGAAGGGAGGAGTAGGGATGGAGGCAGGGATAGAGAAAGATAATTTTAGATAATATTTCTCATTCACACCCCAAATCACTAAGGAAATGTTGAAAAACAAAACAAACAAAAAACAAACAAAAAACTGGAGGCATCATGTTACCTGATTTCAAGCTTTACTACAAAGCTGTGATCACCAAGACAGCATGGTACTGGCATAAAAACAGACACATAGACCAGTGGAACAGAGTAGAGAGCCCAGATATGGACCCTAAACTCTATGGGCAAATCATCTTCGACAAAGCAGGAAAAAATATACAGTGGAAGAAAGTCTCTTCAATAAATGGTGCTGGGAAAATTGGGCAGCTATATGTAGAAGAATGAAACTCGACCATTCTCTTACACTGTACACAAAGATAAACTCGAAATGGATAAAAGACCTCAACGTGAGACAGGAATCCATCAGAATCCTGGAGGAGAACATAGGCAGTAACCTCTTCGATATCAGCCACAACAACTTCTTTCAAGATATGTCTCCAAAGGCAAAGGAAGCAAAAGCTAAAATGAACTTTTGGGACTTCATCAAGATCAAAAGCTTCTGCATAGCAAAGGAAACAGTCAACAAAACAAAGAGGCAACCCACGGAATAGGAGAAGATATTTGCAAATGACAGTACAGACAAAAGGTTGATATCCAGGATCTATAAAGAACTTCTCAAACTCCACACACACAAAACAGATAATCATATAAAAAAATGGGCAGAAGATATGAACAGACACTTCTCCAATGAAGACATATAAATGGCTATCAGACACATGAAAAAATGTCCATCATCACTAGCCATCAGGGAGATTCAAATTAAAACCACATTGAAATATCACCTTACACCAGTTAGAATGGCCAAAATTAGCAAGACAGGAAACAACGTGTGTTGGAGAGGATGTGGAGAAACGGGAACCCTCTTACACTGTTGGTGGGAATGCAAGTTGGTGCAGCCACTCTGGAAAACAGTGTGGAGATTCCTCAAGAAATTAAAAA
>NW_022635111.1:1762-2701 GCF_010015895.1 Lontra canadensis | reverse complement strand
CCTGAGATCAGAATTACACACATCTGGATCTCTACAGGAGCAGAAGATGCCAGTGGGCAGGTAAAGCGGAGTGGGAAAGGCGGAATGATATCTGAAGATAAACAAAAGGGGGAGGGAGCCACCAGAGGTGACTGGTTAGAAAGTACTACCCCTAAGACGAGCAAGAGTGCCCTGCATCTAGGGACGAGCATTAACTTGGAGATTGGTTGAAAGCACTCCAAAAGAGCAAAAGATCACGGTGGGGTGGGGGGATTGTGGGAATCGGGCAGCTAGGGACAGGGGCTTAAGTCCCCAGTCCCAGGACAACCTCCCCTGGAGCTGAGCCAGAGAGTGTGGCAGAGAAACCAGGTCTTGGTACCTGAGCTGCCAGTGCGCCCGAGATTGCGTGGGTTCTGGCCCCTGTGAGGGGATGGGAGCCACGCCAGATGGCAGAATTCGCGAGCCCTGCTACAGAGCCTGAGATGCTCACACCCTTCATCCTCCCCTGAGAGAGGTGCGTGAAGGCCCAGCCTGGTGCTTTCGGACATTCGCCCCATTCTCAGAGCCTGAGATGCACGCGCGACGCACAGCCTCCCCTGAAAGAGGTGCACACAAGCAGGGTGCTCTTAGACCCAGAAAGACCAGGCACACCCAGCCTGGAACAGCGGGAAAATCTCAGTGTGTGATCGCTGATTGGAACCTCTCTGGTGGTCTGGAGCTGCCCAAATAGCTGCCACTGCTTTGGTTTTGGGTACAAGCAGAAGATCCTGTGTCCCCAGGGACCGCGACTGGGAACCTGCTCTGCCAGCGGCCAAGGGGGGATTTATATGGGCTCTCCAACACCCACAGAAGAACAGACTGAGGCTTCTCTCTGAGAAGGAGGTCAGGGTGCACTTTGCTTTCCTCTAAACCTACAAAAACCATCAAAAGTGGTCAAGGCGGGAGGAAAAAAAAAAAAAA
>NW_022635111.1:0-1662 GCF_010015895.1 Lontra canadensis | reverse complement strand
ACTGAAAACCCACGTGGCAGGCCCCTCCCCCAGAAAACCAACCATGAGAGGAAAAAAAAAAAGACTACAAGAGAACCACCACCACTACTTCATAGGACAACTTTTATTATTAATTTGTTCTGACTATTCTGGCTCATTTTTTTATATAGATAATTTTTTAACCTATTTACCATCACAGCGAGCTGTCCAGTACATCAAATTCCATAATAACTTTCTAACCTGAATTTTTTGATACATACACCTGTGTTTCTCTTTTGCATTACTATTTTTTGATTTTTTTTATTTTAGTTTAGTCTAGTTTATTCCTTTTTTATTTTTATTTTCTAATATTCATATACAGTTAAACTTCAAAGTAATTCCCTTTCCCCAATCAATACTACCCCTATAGGTAAACCAATTTTTAATCCCACTTTAGCCTAGGAAAGTTGAGTCCTTTAACAAAGATATCAAGATACATCCAGGAAGAATCAAAACAACCTTCCTCACCCACACTGAGAATTTATAACCACTCCCCCATCTTTTTCTTCTACCAGTGTTTCTGTGTCTTTGTGTTTGTCCTGATAGTATATAAATCTTACACTTGGGGTTCTTTTCGACAAGATTCTTCCTTTATTTGCATATATATATTTTTTCTCTTGTTATATACTTTTATCAGTCTTTTTGTTTGTCTGTTTTTGTTTGTATACGTCATAAATCTTACCTTGGGGCCCTTTGGGCTGAACCTTCTCTTTCAACTTCCCTTTCTTTCCTGTCTCTCTCTCTCTCCTTTTACTTTTTCTTTTCTTTTTTCTCTCATTTGGGTGGGGAACCCTAATTGCTCAGAAGTGTTCCAGGGTGCACCCAGACTGCACCATGGTCAATACAACAAGCTACATCGGTTCAGTCATCTCTCACCAAAATGACTAGAAGGAGGAATACCCAACAGAAGAAAAATACAGAAGATGGACCTTCTGCAACAGAGCTAATGGCTATCAACATAGACAATATGTCAGAAAGAGAATTCAGGCTAACAATTATCCAGGCAATAGCTAGGTTGGAGAAAGACATGGATGACCAAACAGAATTGATTAGGGCTGAGCTGAAAGCGACCAGACAGGATGTTCACAATGTTAGGGCAGAGATAAAAGCTACCAGGGCTGAGATTCACAATGCTCTCAATGAGTTCCAATCAAATCTAAATCCTCTCAAAGCTAGGGTACCTGAGACAGAAGATAAAATTAGTGATCTGAAGGACAAAGAGATAGAAAGAAAGGATCAAGAGGAAGCCTGGAACAAACAGCTTAGAAGCCATGAAGACAGAATCAGGGAAATAAATTTCACCATGAAACATTCCAATGTCAGAATTATTGGAATCCCCGAAGGGGAGGAGAAAGAAAGAAGTCTAGAAGATATAGTGGAAAAAGTTCTTCATGAAAATTTTCCCAATCTCTCAAATGGAACCAGCGTTCATGTACTAGAGGCCTAACGGTCTGAACCAAAGATTATAGATGCCAAAAAAACATCAAGGCACCTGATAGTCAAATTGAGGAATCATAATTGTAGGTATAATCTCTTGAAAGCCGCTAGGACAAAGAGGCTCTTTACTTACAGAGGATAGCCCATCAGATTAATGTCAGACCTGTCCACAGAGACCTGGCAAGCCAGAAAGGGCTGGCAAGATAT
>NW_022635110.1:0-2701 GCF_010015895.1 Lontra canadensis | reverse complement strand
GAAGAACAGCAATTCTAGAAACAGAAAATCAACCACTTTCTGAAAGGACTGGCGGAGAAGTGAATCCAAAGCGGCGGGAAGATAGACCGCGGGGGGGAGGGCCGGCTCCCGGCAAGCGGCGGAGCAACGGAGCACAAAATCAGGACTTTTAAAAGTCTGTTCTGCTGAGGGACATCGCTCCAGAGGCTTAACCGGGGTGAAGCCCACGCGGGGTCAGCGTGGCCTCAGGTCCCGCAGGGTCACAGAAGGATCGGGGGTGTCTGAGTGTCGCAGAGCTCGCGGGTATTAGAACAGGGAAGCCGGCTACAGAGACAGAGCCGAGGAGTGACTCTCAGCTCGGGGTTACCTTGAGCCGGTCGCAGGCTCGGTCAGCTCGGAGCACGGCCGGAGGCCAGGGTGACGGGAGTAATTGGGCGCTGTTCTCTGAGGGCGCACTGAGGAGTGGGGCCCTGGGCTCTTGGCTCCTGCGGGCCGGAGACTGGGAGGCCGCCATCTTCATTCCCATCCTCCGGAACTCTACGGAAAGCGCTCAGGGAACAAAAGCTCCCGAAAGCAAACCCGAGCGGATTACTCAGCCCGGCCCCTGGTAAGGGCGGTGCGACTCCGCCTGGGGCAAAGACACTTGAGAATCACTACAACAGGCCCCTCCCCCAGAAGATCAACAAGAAATCCAGCTGGGACCAAGTTCACCTACCAAGGAGTGCAGTTTCAATACCAAGGAAAGCAGCGGAATTCCAGAGGAGGAGAAAGCAAAGCACGGAACTCCTGGCTTTCTCCCCATCATTCTTTAGCCTTGCAGTTAATTTAATTTTTTTTTTCTTTTTCAATTTTTTTTCTCTTCTTCTGCTATTTTTTTTAACTTTTACCCTTTTCTTTTTTAACGTTTTTTAACTAGTTTAATATATATATATATATATATATATATATATATATTAATTTTCTTTTTTATATTTTTTCTTTATTTGTTTTCTTTCTTTTTTTTTTTCTTTCTGAACCTCTTTTTATCCCCTTTCTCCCCCCTCACGATTTGGGATCTCTTCTGATTTGGTTAAAGCATATTTTCCTGGGGTTGTTGCCACCCTTTTAGTATTTTACTTGTTCCTTCATATATGCTTATCTGGACAAAATGACAAGGTGGAAAAATTCACCACAAAAAAAAAAAAACAAGAGGCAGTACTGAAGGCTAGGGACCTAATCAATACAGACATTGGTAATATGTCAGATCTAGAGTTCAGAATGACAGTTCTCAAGGTTCTAGCCAGGCTTGAAAAAGGCATGGAAGATATTAGAGAAACCCTCTCCGGAGAGATAAAAGCCCTTTCTAGAGAAATAAAAGAACTAAAATCTAACCAAGTTGAAATAAAAAAAGCTATTAATGAGGTGCAATAAAAAATGGAGGCTCTCACTGCTAGAATAAATGAGGCAGAAGAGAGAATTAGCGATATAGAAGACCAAATGACAGAATAAAGAAGCTGAGCAAAAGAGGGACAAACAGCTACTGGACCAAGAGGGGAGAATTCGAGAGATAAGTGACACCATAAGAAGAAACATTAGAATAATTGGGATTCCAGAAGAAGAAGAAAGAGAGAGGGGAGCAGAAGGTATATTGGAGAGCATTATTGGAGAGAATTTCCCCAATATGGCAAAGGGAACAAGCATCAAAATCCAGGAGGTTCAGAGAACCCCCCCCCCAAAACCAATAAGAATAGGTCCACATCCCATCACCTAATAGTAAAATTTACAAGTCTTAGTGACAAAGAGAAAATCCTGAAAGCAGCCCGGGACAAAAAGTCTGTAACATACAATGGTAAAAACATTAGATTGGCAGCAGACTTATCCACAGAGACCTGGCAGGCCAGAAAGAGCTGGCATGATCTATTCAGAGCACTAAACGAGAAAAACATGCAGCCAAGAATACTATATCCAGCTACGCTATCATTGAAAATAGAAGGAGAGATTAAAAGCTTCCAGGACAAACAAAAACTGAAAGAATTTGCAAACACCAAACCAGCTCTACAGGAAATATTGAAAGGGGTCCTCTAAGCAAAGAGAGACCCTAAAAGTAGTAGATCAGAAAGGAACAGAGACAATATACAATAACAGTCACCTTACAGGCAATACAATGGCACTAAATTCATATCTCTCAATAGTTACCCTGAATGTTAATGGGCTAAATGCCCCAATCAAAAGACACAGGGTATCAGAATGGATAAAAAAACAAAACCCATCTATAAGTTGCCTACAAGAAACTCATCTTAAACCCGAAGACACCTCCAGATTTAAAGTGAGGGGGTGGAAAAGAATTTACCATGCTAGTGGACATCAGAAGAAAGCAGGAGTGGCAATCCTTATATCAGATCAATTAGGTTTTAAGCCAAAGACTATAATAAGAGATGAGGAAGGACACTATATCATACTCAAAGGAACTGTCCAACAAGAAGATCTAACAATTTTAAATATCTATGCCCCTAATGTGGGAGCAGCCAACTATATAAACTAATTAATAACAAAATCAAAGAAACACATCAACAATAATAGTAGGGGACTTTAACACTCCCTTCACTCAAATGGACAGATCATCCAAGCAAAAGATCAACAAGGAAATAAAGGCCTTAAATGACACACTGGACCAGATGGACATCACAGATATATTCAGAACATTTCATCCCAAAGCAACAGAATACACATTCTTCTCTAGTGC
>NW_022635109.1:0-2702 GCF_010015895.1 Lontra canadensis | reverse complement strand
TCATATCGTGGTAAATATAAATGCCCCATGAAGTTGCACAGTGGCTGTAATCAACAGTTCTACCCTTAAATCTCTGTGATTCAACCCCAACTACTATTTTAAGTTGCAGTTACCCAGTGGACATTTCCCTTTTTATTTAAGTTACATTTAAATTCCAGTGAGTTGACATACAGTGTAATAATAGCTTCAGGTGTACAAAACACAGTAATTCGACACTTCCACCATACTCGGTGTTCATCACAAGTGTCCTTCTTATGCCCACCACATATTTAACCAATCCCCACCCCCCTCTCCTCTGGTAAACATGTTGTTCTGTATAATTAAGAGTCTGTTTCTGGGTTTCTGTCTCTCTCCATTTTTTTCCTCTTTGCTCATTTGTTTTGCTTCATAAATTCCATTTGAGTGAAATTATACAGAATTTCTCTTGCTCTGACTAATGTATTTCCCTTAGCATAATACTCTTTACCTCCAACCAACTAGTTGCAAATGGCAAGATTTCATTCTTTTTTGTAGCTGAGTAATATGCCTGTGTGTGTGTGTGTGTGTGAGTGAGTGTTTATAATATGTATACATCACCTCTTCATTATCCATTTATCAGTCAGAAGTGGGCCATTTCCATATTTTGACTATTGTAGATAATGTTGGTTATAAACATCAAGGTGCAGGAATCCCTATGAATTAGTTTTCTTGTACTGTTACAGTAAATACCTAGCACTGCAATTGCTGGATGATAGTGAAGTTCTATTTTTACCTTTTCTTTTTTTGAATTCTAACAAAATTTCATTTCATTTAAGTTTTTTATCATCTATTTTTTCCTGTGTTATGTTAGTCACCATAAGTACATCATTAGTTTTTTAAAATTATTTTTATTAACATGTAATGTATTATTTGCTCCAGGGTATTTTTACCTTTTTAATAGCAACCTCCATACTGTTTTCCAGCATGTCTGAACCAGTTTGCATTCCCACCAACAGTGCAAGAGGGTTCCCCTTTCTCCACATCTTCACCAACAACTGCTGTTTCTTGTGTTGTTGATTTAGCCATTCTGACATACGTGAGATGGTATCTCATTGTAGTTTTGATTTCCATTTCCTTGATGAGTGATGTTGAGCATCTTTTCATGTGCCTGTTGGCCATCTGGATGTCTTCTTTGGAAAAATGACTATTCATGTCTTCTGCCCATTTTTTAACTGGATTATTTGTTTTGGGGGTGTTGAGTTTTACAAGTTCTTTATACACATTGGATACTAACTCTTAATAGGATATGTCATTTGCTAATATCTTCTCCCATTCTGTAGGCTGCCTTTCAGTTTTGTTGATTGTCTCCTTCACTGTGCAGAAGCATTTTATCTTGATGAAGTCCCCAAATTTATTTTTGCTTTTGTTTCCCTTGCCTCAGGAGACATATCTAGTAAGAAGTTGCTATGGCCAATGTCAAAGGGGTTACTGCTTGTGTTCTCCTCTAGAGTCTTAATGCTTTGCCGTATTAGGTCACTAAGGTCTTTCATCCATTTTGAATATATTTTTGTGTATGGTGTAAGAAGTCATCCGCTTTCGCCCTTTTGCATGTTGCTCTCCACTTCTCCCAACACCAGTTGTTGAGGAGACTGTCTTTTTCACATCAAATATTCTTTCCTGCTTTATCGAAAATTAATTGACCCTATAGTTGTGATTCATTTATGGGATTTCTATTCTGTTCCATTGATCTATGTGTCTATTTTTGTGCCAGTACCATACTGTTTTGATCACTACAGATTTGTAATATATCTTGAAGTCCAGAATTGTGGTGCTACCAGCTTGGCTTTTCTTTTTCAAGGTTACTTCGGCTATTTGGGGTCTTTTGTGGTTCCACACAAATTTTAGGATTGTTTATTCTAGCTCTGTGAAAAATGCTGTTGTTATTTTGATAGGGATTGCATTAAACATGTAGATTGCTTTGGGTGGGCAATATAGATTTTTCACAGTATTTTTTCTTCCAATCCATGAGTGTAGGATCTTTTTCCATTTCTTTGTGTCATCCTCAATTTCTTTCATCAGTGTTTTGTAGTTTTCAGAGTACAGATCTTTTACCTCTTTGGTTAGGTTTCTTCCTGGGTATCTTACAGGTTTTGGTGCAACTGTAAATGGAATCAATTCCTTGATTTCTCTTTCTTCTGCCTCATTGCTAGTGTATAGAAGTGCAACTGACTTCTGTGCATTGAATTTATATCCCGCCACTGTGCTGAATTCCTAGCAACTTTGGGGTGGAGCCTTTTGTGTTTTCTATATCGAGTGTCATGTCATCTGCAAATAGTGAATGTTTCACTTCTTCCTGGTGATCTGGATGCCTTTTATTTCTTTTTGCTGTATGCTTCCTGTGGCTGGGCCTTCCAGCACTATGTTAAATAACAGTGGTGAGAATAGACATCCCTTGTCTTGTTCCTGACCATAGAGGCAAAGCTCAGTTTTTCCCCATAGGGATGATATTAGCAATGGGTTTTTCATAAATGGCCTTTATTATGTTGAGGTATGTTAGAGGGTCCCTCTAACCCTACTTTGTTGAGGGTTTTTATCATGAATGGATGTTGCACATTGTCACATTTTTTCCCTGCATCTATTGAAAGGATCGTATGGTTCTTTTCCTTTCTTTTGCTAATGTGGCATATCATGTAGATTGATTGTTGAATAGTGAGCCACGCTTGCAGCCCAGAAATACATCCCAG
>NW_022635108.1:0-2702 GCF_010015895.1 Lontra canadensis | reverse complement strand
GCCTGCCAGGTCTCTGTGGATAAGTCTGCTGCCAATCTAATATTTTTACCATTGAATGTTACAGACTTCTTCTCCCGGGCTGCTTTCAGGATTTTCTCTTTGTCACTAAGACTTGTAAATTTGACTATTAGGTGACGGGGTGTGGACCTATTCTTATTGATTTTGAGTGGGGTTCTCTGAACCTCCTGGATTTTGATGCTTGTTCCCTTTTCCATATTGGGGAAATTCTCTCCAATAATTCTCTCCAATATACCTTCTGCTCCTCTCTCTCTTTCTTCTTCTTCTGGAATCCCAATTATTCTAACATTGTTTCGTCTTATGGTGTCACTTATCTCTCGAATTCTGCCCTCGTGGTCCAGTAGCTGTTTGTCCCTCTTTTGCTCAGCTTCTTTATTCTCTGTCATTTGGTCTTCTATATCGCTAATTCTTTCTTCTGCCTCATTTATCCTAGCAGTGAGAGCCTCCATTTTTGATTGCACCTCATTAATAGCTTTTTTTATTTCAACTTGTTTAGATTTTAGTTCTTTTATTTCTCCAGAAAGGGCTTTTATATCTCCCGAGAGGCTTTCTCTAATATCTTCCATGCCTTTTTCGAGCCCGGCTAGAACCTTGAAACTCGTCATTCTGAACTCTAAATCTGACATATTACCAATGTCTGTATTGATTAGGTCCTTAGCCTTTGGTACTGCCTCTTGTTCTTTTTTTTGTGGTGAATTTTTCCGCCTTGTCATTTTGTCCAGATAAGAGTATATGGAGGAGTAAGTAAAATACTAAAAGGGTGGCAACAACCCCAGGAAAATATGCTTTAGCCAAATCAGAAGAGATCCCAAATCGTGAGGGGGGGGGGAAGGGGATAAAAAGAGGTTCAGAAAGAAAAAAAAAAAATAAAATAAAATAAAAAAGAAAAAAGAAACAAATAAAAAAAGAAAACCAATAATGAAAAAAATATAAAAAGGAACAAATATATATATATTGGATAAACTAGTTAAAAAACGTTAAAAAAGAAAAGGGTAAAAGTTTAAAAATATTTAGCAGAAGAAGAGAAAATAATTGAAAAAGAAAAAAAAATTAAATTAACTGCAAGGCTAAAGAATCATGGGGAGAAAGCCATGAGTTCCGTGCTTTGCTTTCTCCTCCTCTGGAATTCCGCTGCTCTCCTTGGTATTGAAACCGCACTCCTCGTAAGTGAACTTGGTCCTGGCTGGGTTTCTTGTTGATCTTCTGGGGGAGGGGCCTGTTGTAGTGATTTTCGAGTGTCTTTGCCCCAGGCGGAGTCGCACAGCCCTTACCAGGGGCCGGGCTGAGTTATCCGCTCGGGTTTGCTTTCGGGAGCTTTTGTTCCCTGAGCGCTTTCCGTAGAGTCCGGAGGACGGGAAGGAAGATGGCGGCCTCCCAGTCTCCGGCCCGGAGGAGCCGAGAGCTAGGGGTCCCACTCCTCAGTGCGCCCTCAGGGAACAGCGTCCAATTACTCCCGTCTGCCTGGCCTCCGGCCGCGCTCTGAGCTCACCGAGCCTGCGACCGGTTCAAGGTAAGCCCGAGCTGTGAGCTCACTCCTTGGCTCCGTCTCTGTAGCCGGCTTCCCTGTTCTAATACCTGCGAGCTCTGCGACACTCAGACACCCCGATCCTTCTGTGACCCTGCGGGACCTGAGGCCACACTGGCCCCGCGTGGGCTTCACCCCAGTTAAGCCTCTGGAGCGATGTCCCTCAGCGGAACAGACTTTTAAAAGTCCCGATTTTGTGCTCCGTTGCTCCGCCGCTTGCCGGGAGCCGGCCCCTCCCCCCGGGGTCTGTCTTCCCGTCCCTTTGGATTCACTTCTCCGCCAGTCCTACCTTTCAGCAAGTGGTTGATTTTCTGTTTCTAGAATTGCTGTTCTTCTTCTCTTCGATCTCCCGTTGGATTTGTAGGTGTTTGCAATCTTTAGATAAGCTATCTAGCTGATCTCCCGCAACCTGAAGTAGTCTCAGCCTGCTACTTCTCCGCCATCTTGACTCCTCCCTCCTGTTCTTTCTTTTATTAATGTGTTGCATCACATTGATTGATTTGATGTTGAACCAACCTTCCACCCCTGGAATAAATCCCACTTGGTCGTGGTGAATAATCCTTTTAATGTACTGTTGAATCGTATTGGCTAGTATTTTGGTGAGAATTTTTGCATCTGTGTTCATCAAGGATATTGGTCTGTAGTTCTCTTTTTTTGATGGGATCTTTGGTTTTGGGATCAAGGTGATGCTGGCCTCATAAAATGAGTTTGGAAGTTTTCCTTCCATTTCTATTTTTTGGAATAGTTTTAGGAGAATAGGAATTAATTCTTCTTTAAGTGGTTGGTAGAATTCCCCCGGGAAGCTGTCTGGCCCTGGGCTTTTGTTTGTTTGGAGATTTTTGATGACTGTTTCAATCTCCTTACTGGTTATGGGTCTGTTCAGGCTTTCTATTTCTTCCTGGTTCAGTTGTGGTAGTTTATATGTCTCTAGGAATGCATCCATTTCTTCCAGATTGTCAAATTTGTTGGCGTAGAGTTGCTCATAGTATGTTCTTATAATTGTCTGTATTTCTTTGGTGTTTGTTGTGATCTCTCCTCTTTCATTCATGATTTTATTTATTTGGGTCCTTTCTCTTTTCTTTTTGATAAGTCTGGCCAGGGGTTTATCAATCTTATTAATTCTTTCAAAGAACCAGCTCCTAGTTTCGTTGATTTGTTC